>NW_017306850.1:0-2000 GCF_000935625.1 Nanorana parkeri | reverse complement strand
CCCCCAAAATGTTTAACTCCCCCACCCCCACGTTTACGCGCCTATAAACGTAAATACGCGTCCGGTGCCCCAGCGCGCAAAAATTACAATTGCGCTACACATGTTACATATCGCCGCGAACGTCGCAGTGAGAGCAATCATTTTAGGGCCATCAATCACTGATAACACTAAACTGATGAGCGGTAACAGCTTTTAAAGCGTCGCCTAGGGCCAATTTTGGGTATTATCGTTTTTTGAGGTTTCGCGCGCGCACGCAATTTTAAGGCTTGACATGTTTAGTGTCTTTTTACCCGACGTGACCCCATCTTTTATATTTTACCAAAAAATTGGGTAATAATAAATGTTTTATCATTTAATATAGGGGAAACTGTTTTTTTTTTAAAATTTCGGTAATTTTTCCTTAATATAGTAAAAAAATAAAACCCCCAGTGGTGAATAAATACCACCAAAAGAAAGCTCTATCTGTCCCCAAAAAAGGGTATAAAATTCATTTCAGTACAGCGCTGCATGACGGAATAAATGTCAGTCAAAGTACCGCAGCGCTGAATACTGAAAAATGGCCTGGATGGGAAGGGGGTTTAACACCGCGGATGTCAACTGGTTAATATAGGGTTGGAGCTAGGGTTAGGGGTGTTTTAAAGAATAACTCTCTCTGGGTGTCAAATAGGCTAAGTATGATACATTCTTTTATATCTACGGAACATACATTGCATTTTTATCAGGGGTTCCCTAGCACCTGAAAATTATTTCCTGGTGTTCATCCAGCGTGGAAAGGTTGAGGAAGTATGTTCTAACCATTATGCATGCTACCAAAAATAATGTTGTACCTGTCTGCGAGCCCTAGATGTCACCCTTTACCTAAAAATACAGGAAAATCTTAAACAGATGGAGCTTTTTATGTACCATTATATTTGCTATAAATAAATTTCACTAAAAACGAGTTATTGAGTAGTTAAAATGTAATATGTGTAAAAGTGTCTATGACACTGTACTTAGCACACCATAGTGAATGTTTCAGCGAATAACCCATACAGTTTAATAATAAATTGTTTTGCAAATCAAATACTTTCATTCTCACTAATATGTATAGGTTGTATAAATCCATTTTTCAAACACAGGTAAAGGTATGGAAGCTTCATTATTCTTCCTAACACATATCTCAGATTAACATCTGCTTCCCTTGTAGGATTATTTTGGGACGAAATTCAAATATCTGTACATAAATATACAGGTGAAACTCGAATAATTAGAATATCGTGCAAAGTTCATTTATTTCACTAATGCAACTTAAAAGGTGAAACTGATATATGAGATAGACTCATTACATGCAAAGCAAGATAGTTCAAGCCGTGATTTGTCATAATTGTGATGATTATGGCTTACAGCTCATGAAAACCCCAAGAACCCCAAATCCACAACCTCAAAAAAGTAGATTATTACATGCAATCAATAAAACAAGGATTGTACATAGAACAATATCGGACCTCTGAAAAGTACAAGCATGCATATGTACTCAGTACTTGGTTTGGGCCCCTTTTGCAGCACTTACTGCAATTACTTTTGCACGATATTCTAATTATTCGAGTTTCACCTGTATATGAACCATAATATACATTAGATAAAGACTGCAAACACAAAGATTGTAAATATTTTCATAAAATAATTTATATATATTACATGTTAGAAGTGTCTCATACTGCAACTGCCTTGCCAGTCCCTGCCACCTCCACAGTCTGCTCAGCCGGTGCATGGAATTTCTCGGGTGAGTTTCCTGATTGTGACAATAGTGGACCATGTAGGTGTTAAACCCTAAAGGGGAGTTAGACTCAGTAATAGTAGTGGGGGGAGAGTGCCTTAAAGCTAATACAAAAGTAAATTGAAATTATCCCTAGAGCCGTAGTGAAAATAAAATAACATTTTTTTTTTTCCATTACAAATAAATTAAATAAATAAAAAAAACCCAGGCTAAAGTACTAACTTTACATCAAAATTGTAACAAT
>NW_017306849.1:1010252-1030934 GCF_000935625.1 Nanorana parkeri | reverse complement strand
TTAATTAATATCTATGCTTCATCTACCACATTTACTTTATTTAATTTTGTCCAGCACCTACGCATATATTATTATCTACAATTAGTTAACTAAATATTATTCATTTTTGGCACACACACACCAAATATTATTTTATATACACCCATCCTCAATCTAGTTCCTAAGGATTAAAAACTATATTAAACTAATATTTAGTAATGAATAATATCTATAAGGTTATGTACACATATATATAACCTCACTATTTTATGCAATTAACGTTTTCACTATTTTATGTAATCTACGTTCTTATTTTTAACGTTCTATCTATTATAATTTAATCATGCTTTTAATATTATCCATAACTAATATTCCATATTATATATTTCTAAATTACATTTACACAATTATTTATTCACCTCGTATTGTACGTATTAGATATGTATGGGTTATACCATCGAGTAACGATAATATGCACATAAAACCACTTTCACCGAATAATTTTCATTGAGCACTCGTTTCACATTTTTCGTTTATTTATAAACCTTTATGACTTATTATTTATAAGTAGTCAGAAGGATAAAACGTTTCTGAGTGGCTAAGGAATTATTCCTTATCCTTAACTTTAACCAATGAATGTCTTATATATGTTAACTATACGATTTTGATCTGAGTCACTGGCAACTCTAAAAAGTTCTTCTAGACTGTTTAGCTTTAGATATATAGCTCTTATTTTGCTTTGGATTGTGCACGTCCTCTAATTACTTGTTGAGTGATCTTCCAATTATAACCAATTAGTGGAGCTCTTATAAAACCTACATCCACCTTGTCACTTGATATCTACCTTCTTTTGAAAAAGTCACATGACGAAACGCGTCAAAAAGGTAGATTCAACTGCACACGAGGAGTCCTCTTAGATCGATCCAGAGCTGCTGTGCCGGCCGGTTTTTATATTTCCGGATGTAAGCTACTATTTTTTAATAAAATTTATACTGTTTTTACATACTGCACCATGAGGTCTTTTTGCTTTTAAATCCTCATAACCCTGTTGATTCCGGAGAGAAAGTTCGTTAGTACTACGCTTAGGCTAAGCGGTCCCTGGGTCTGAAAGACAGCTCCAGCACTGGAGCCGGAAAACATCTCTCCTACTGCCCGATTCTAACGCGGGAAGAATATACTCGAAGGCAGGACGGGATCGGGTACCATATCGTCAAGACCCTGATATCTGCGCATATCCACCGTAACCCAGTGAGTACCCATTACTAAGGGGGCTGTCGGACTAAGGAGATAGGAACCAACAATCATCCGTCTTCTGCCCCCCCCCCTTTTCCTGTTTTTACATTGCCTATTTTTTGAAATCTACTCTTCATATCGCTCATTGAACATTGCTGTCTCTGGCATCGCCTTCACTTATTTAAAGAAATAATTCAAGATCAATATAGATCACTGAATGCTATTCTTCCGATTTTTTGGGTTATTAGATTTTTTTGTCAGATCTTTTAAAAAACTGTCACAGATTATCCACTGTAATCTTTTTGAGACGTTTTTTCTGATACTGTGTTATATATTTCAATGAAGTTGTAATGCCGTATTATACTCACTAATCGAAGCTGATTTCATCCATCTACTATCATCTAATTTTATTTATTATTACTTAATCTTAATCGAAGCTGACTTTATCCATTTTATTATTATTTAATTTTACTATCTATTTCTATTTTTTTGTCATCTAAATTCATCACGATTATTCACCTATGTTTGAATGTCATTAATATTTATTAGCTATAGGCTACACTTAACCTTCAGTTAATTGCTCACTCATGTTGTTCACACATTGATACAATTCATCTTTTTCGTTTACTTTTTATGATTGTTTCTAACACACATAATTTATACATTGATATACATTGATCACTTAACCCAATCTGTGAACATCTACACACATTTTGTTGACTCCATCTCTAGCGCTGTGTTACAAATACTCTAACTTCTACCCTGTACTATACATAACTGCGAACATCCTAACTAATACAGTGCAAACTATTTGCATTATATTAGTTGGGCTATTTAGAGTTTTGTTTGGTATATAAGTGGTCAGTGCACATTTTCTAAACATTTGTGTCTATTTATTTTGGTAGTCACCACCCATAATATGATTACTGTATTTTGTACTTATCGCGTTATATTAATAGAACTTGAGATCTCCCCAGACTACTGCTCCTGCCGATAACTTTTGGGGTTGGTAAGTGCATTTTTTTATACTGCTATCACAGTGCCAAAGTCTTTATTTACATGCGCATGTTGTTTTGCACACCATCCTTAACTAGTATTTACATTTCAGAGGGCTCCTTAATGATCTATATGGGATTTCTAATTGTTTTTTCTAGGGGTTATGGTGTTTTATTCATATTGCTGTACTAAACATATGATATAATGCCAGGTCCGTATGGCATACTGACCTGGCCAGCTGGAAGCACTTTTGTAGGTCCGTATGCCATACGTCCTTGGCAGCGAAAGGGTTAAAGAAGCAGCGAGATTGATTGTTTTTGAGAAGATTTATGTGGTTTGGTATACTTCACCACTATGCGATTTATATACCCAAAAAGATAAAAGAAAATAACTGCTACATGGGTTTTGTTTTCTGGGCCATTAAAAAAAAAAAAAAAAGAAAAGAAAGGCTTATTCTAAAAAGGAAGGGAAAAAGCTCCAGGCTACATTTTGCTATTTTGTAATACAGAAAAGCATAGATGGAAAATGTACCATTAAATACTATATTACAGATCTTTACCTGCTGTTTTTGTGTGTGCCTTGGTTTGGAAATGGTCCCTAAAAGGTATAAGCTCGTTTGATGCAATTTCATTTGGAAAAGATCTGCAAAGAATGCATCTTTAGTTCACATATGTGGTATATCCGTGAGCAATGTTGTGCTGAAAATGACTGCAGGCTTTGTGCAATGCACAACGTGACACCTTGGGATTTTGGAACTGGCAAAGAAGAAAAAAAAAATCACAGCGGTTTCTAGGCCGCTCGTTGAAAATATCTCATTGATTTTCACATCACAGCTATGGAATAATACATGACCCCAGTACACTCTTAACACAAAGAAAGCTGAGCTGCACTGCAATCGGATAGAAAGAGCATAGCTATAGCTCAGTTGTCGGCTGTAGCCATCAGACTTGACAGTAATTACAGTGCATGTATGCAGGAGAAATGCACCATGACGAGTGATTGGACATTATTACTCCGACTGTTGAGTGCTTTAGTAACTGGTATAAAAAAATTGACTTTTGTTTTTATAGAACAGGTTAACGTCATGGGACATATTATAGCCGCTTCACATAAAGTTTAGCTGATTACTAGTTCTAGCTAGATAAGGTTTACTGCGTGGTATGCAAGTTTTTCATATTTACTTGCATTATTTATGTACAGTTACAAAAGCCTGATGTAAATTCAGCTTTCTGTGTTTATTCGTATGTGATTTATTGTATACAATATAATTTGATCTTATCTTGGCTCTGTTACTGAAAGTGTACTGTACTTATAACAGAACTTTCAAAATGAACCTGTTTGAGGACTCCTGCACAAGGCTGCCAGGGGCCATACAACATTAATTTGGGCATATACAATAATGTGCAAAAGTTTAAGGGCCCATTCACACCATGTCCAGTTAATTTCCAGACCAGACTGTTTCCGGACCCAAAATGCATCCTAATGTATCCCTATGCTATTTCTGGCCTCTGTTCACACCAGCGCAGTCCGTTCCAGACCAGACCAAACAAATACTGCTTGTCCTATTTTGTCTGGTCTGGAATGTACTGGAACGCATCTGGAACACATACAAACGCACTGGAACGCACCTGTAAGACCATTTTAAGCAAAAAACTATTTTAAAAATCCCAAACACGGCAAAATCGCTGTAAAAACGCTGCAACAAACGGAATGCACTGCTTTCCAGATCTGGTCCAGAAAATGGTATGAACCTGCCCTTAGGCAGGTGAGAAAAAATGCTGTAAAGTAAGAATGCTTTCAGAAATAAAAGTGTTAATAGTTTATTTTTATCAAGTAGCAAATGGAAAGAAAATAAACAGAAGAGAAATCCAAATCAAATCAATATTTGGTGTGGCCACCCATTGCCTTCAAAACAGCATCAATTCTTCTAGGCACACTTGCACACAGCTTTTGAAGGAACTCGGCAGGTAGGTTGTTCCAAACATCTTGGAGAACTAAGCACAGATCTTCTGTGGATGTAGGCTGCCTCAAATCATATGTCTCTTCATGTAATCCCTGTTGCAGAATAAATTTGGGGTCAATCACAGTCCCCCCTAGTCGTATGACATGATGGATAAGTATCTGCTTGTATTTCTCCGCACGGAGGACACGATCCTGAACAGATCTCCAACTCCATTTGCAGAAATGCAGCCCCAGAAGGGCAAAGAATCTCCCTCATGCTTCACTGTTGCCCCAGCCACTCATTATTGTATCGCTCTCCAGCCCTTTGGCAAACAAACTGCCGCCTGCTACAGCCAAATATTTCACATTTTGGCTCATCGGTCCAGAGCACCTGCTGCCATTTTTCTGCACCCCAGTTCCTATGTTTTTGTGTATACAGTATCTCCGCCTGGGAGAATTCTTGCGCACAGCCACCCATAGAAATGAATGGCTGTATGCGACTGTATGTTGGCATGCGCCGGACTTGTGTAAACATGTACATGCATCGGGGTGCACAGCCCTTGACCTCTTCTCTTGTTGACCATATTAGGTTGTAGATTTTTTCTCTTCCGTGGAAAATTGCTGTTGTTACACCTGCATTTGGTGGGTTCTGGTTAATCTACCGCTTGCTGGTGTTCCCTTCTATGTGGAGTCATCCCCCCTTGCCAGTGAACTTTTCTTCCAGGTCTGAGCTTCAGGTTGATTCTCAATTCCCTTCCTCTGGTCGTGTTGGGGGCTCCCATATCTGATACGGGGCTCGGCCTTATCCAGTTTAGATTTGAGATTTGTACTTACCGTAAAATCCTTTCCTTTTCAAACACTCCTTTTTTAATACATAGGGCATATCTGTAAAGCACATTGCTGTAATTTATATATGTGGGTTGATGGATTTTGGTGTGTGGGTTTTGTTTTTGAGCAGTGGAGTCACCACGATGTGACCATACCATACCACTGCTTGTAAAATGAGCCACTAAGTGACTGTATGCTGCATATGTATCACCACTGTATTTTTCTGTGCTAAAATGTTATATTTAATTATTATTTTTAAAAGGAAACCTTTAAGAAATATGGAGGCGGCCATTTAATTACTTTTTCTTCTGAAATCTTAATTGACTGTCATGCTGCCTCATAACTTCAGTACTGTGATTAAATAAACAATTATGCAAATTTGGAGTTCTTACTTTACTGCAACTATTCTGATCTGCACATTTGTTCTGGGACTGAAGCAAGAAACAGTCAGGTAGTAGCATTTTTAGGGGGAGGGCAACAGTGGCAGTCATCAGAAGTTCCTAGGTACGAGCTTCTCTAACAGGGAGGGTAGTAAGGGAATATTGTTTGTAATCTTATGACTTCATGCACACAGCTGCCCGGGTCATACAACGTAATATCCGGCCTATTCCCTCGTCCGAGAATCACAGGTGCTGCATACAGCCACCACTAGAAATCAATGGCTGTATGCAGGTCTATGCTGGATTTGTGTAAACCTACACATGTGTATGGGCGCAGAACTCCGAACATAGACAGTCTGCATTCAGCCTGTGAAGGAACAGGTCCTAGAGAGGAACCTTTACCAGCCACCATATGGAATGTAAGACACACCAAATGGGAAGAGATGATAAAAGGGAAGACACCTCTGAAGGAAGAAAAGAAATAGACACCGGCACTCCAATAATAAATCGATTACGTCTATTTATTGACGTACATCAAAAGCAAAATAACACACTTAGTGCGACGTTTCGGGGACACACAGGAACCCCTTCATCAGGCAAAACAAAACACTTGTTTTGCCTGATGAAGGGGTTCCTGTGTGTCCCCGAAACGTCGCACTAAGTGTGTTATTTTGCTTTTGATGTACGTCAATAAATAGACGTAATCGATTTATTATTGGAGTGCCGGTGTCTATTTCTTTTCTGCATTACTTTGACGGTGGCCATCCGTCGACTACTGAGCACCCAGGATACTTTGTTGGACGTGCGGTCAGGAGTGCAATGGGTACATGGACTGACCTCTGAAGGAAGAGTCCCCCAAGGCCCGATGAGGGGTAATCGTCTAATACCGAGAGGTTGAAAGGGAAAAATGATGTGGACCTTTCCAGCAAGGAACTACCATGGTTAACATCTCATAGAGGTAACACACAAATTTTAAGGCTGAAACCTGACAAGACCACATCCAGACAGATCTTGCAAGCATTCAGCCTTTTCGTGAGATGTTGTTCACCAGGATCCAAAATGCCTACTCTCTTCAAAGAGTCTCCAACAACGGGGATGTCAGGAAAACGCACAAAGAAGTATCAGGTGTGTGCAACCAAAACCGAGGATGAGGATCTGTATATAGATGAGGTACAGTCAGAGTAGTCCCAATTGAACCAGTAGGTCAGAGCATCCCTCTGAAGAGGAAGGACTCTTGGCAGTACTCAATAATATTGAGGCTGTAGGACGTGATTATAGATCTCATGAAGTTGATGTAATCTCATAATGAAATATTCAAAGCATCCAACTTAACATGCATATCTGAATATATAGTCCATTCTTTCTTAATACAATACAATCTTAAATATGTATGAAAGTACATCTTTTTTTCTTTATCTTGACGAGTCGGCGTGGACATCGCTGGATGACGTGATTTTTTTTAATGTATTTATTAAAGGACTTGTCAAAGACTTTTGTTGTGTTTATTTTTCAATTAAAAGTGTTTTTCTACAAGTCTGGTCTCTTTATTTACATTTTTGTTAACCCTTTAGTGAATGAGTAGGGGTACAAGTACCCCTTACTCATTCACATGGGGGGCAGCATCCGGATGCCCATTTTATCAAACGGGGTACACCGCAGCAAATAAGCCCCCCTGCCTGCAGACCGCCACAACCACCGGGTCAGGGCTGTGAGGAAGAGGCCTTTGGACCCCTGGAAAAGCACCCTCCTAATGCCACGGGCATGTGGCCTGGTATGGTGCATGGAGGGGGAGGGGCGCTCGCTCGTCATCGCTCCCCCCGCCCCCTTGACTGCTGTATCAGGCCAGTGCTCGGATTAAGGGCCTGGTTTGGAATTTAAGGGGGGCCCCACTTTTTTTTTTCATTTTCGGGTCGGTGGGGTTCACCCTTAAATTGCCTACCAGACCTAAAGGGCCTGGCATGACTTTTGGGGGTAACCCCATGCACTTTTTACTTGCAACTTTCAACATTCCTACTAGACCTTTCTTTTTTAACTATTTGTTTACATTTACGGGGAGAACGGCAGCCCATTCTCCCCGCTTCGGCTGTGTCTTTGGCTCAGCCAAGACGAACGCATATGCTTTAGATCAGAGCCATTCAGCTGCTGTACAGGCTATTGTGAATAGCCCGTACAGCAGCCCTTCAGTTAGGCTGAACTGAAGGGTTCCCGCAGCCGAAGCATTAGCCGAAGGTTCGGCTATATCCTTCGGCTCTTTAGTGAATAACCCTACTAGTATCTTTAATCCTTAATACAGTTTCTGTTTAACTTTACCAATAGCAAGGCTGAAACTTATATTTAAAAGGGAATGCATATAGTTTCTAAAATTAATTTAGATATCCATGTAATAGAGATCACTTTCTGCTAAATAATGATATAACTCTATGTTAAAGTTTAAAAAAAAACAAAAAAAAAAACTTTATTTGTATAGTTTGCAATGACGTTTATACATGGACAGTCTCTTCTTCCTCTGTTTCAGTGCTATACACTGCATAGGTTTGCTTTACTGCTTCCTCTCACAGCACAAGTCTGAGTAAACCATCCTGTTAAAAGCAATGCACTCCTTGTGTGGCTGATATCTTATCTGAACAGTTATTAAGACTATGAGGTCAATAGGCAACAAGTCAAACACAGAGAAAGTCCTTCGCAAACTAACAGTGTTGAGTCCTAGTCTGAGGTAAGTACCAAAATTTCCAAAAACGTACTACTATACTTGTATACAGAATTTGTGCATAGGCATTTCAATTAATAGTATATTATATCGTACCAACAGTTCATGTTCACATGTCTACTAAAGGATGATCAACCACAATTGGGAACAGTGAAGAGATATTCTCAAATTTGACTGTGAAAATACACTTTACAGTCTGCGACTGGACAGGATCTACTAAAAAATTATGATGACCATTCAACAAAAAAGAAGCCGACTGACTCCGACAGAAACACTCTGGAATTACAAACAGTCAAATTAAGAGGTACACATGCACTACCTACACTACAATCAATGGAGTAATATATGATGGCATAGATGTATATGATATATGTATAGATGTATAGGATATCATATATGATGGCATAATGATGGCAAGACGATGTCCAGGTTAAGGTAGAAGGAAGACACCACCTTAAGGAAGGTGGTTTAAAACAAACTTATCCCTATGCAACATCAGGAAGGGCTCTTTGCAGGACAATGCTGCCGACTCGGAGACTCGCCAAGCCAATGGCCATTATAAAAACAACCTTATGAGAAAGGGTAACAACAAGGATAATGCTAATTAGCTCAAAGGGTTGAGGTTCCACGGAGTCAAAGAAGAACATACAGGGTGAACAATATGCACTGCACAAAAGGCCCTCACCAAGGAGTGAGAAGCAAGCAGTTTATGGTAGAGAACCCCGAAGGACAAAATATGACCCTTGATGATACTAAAGGCCAAACATTTGTCCAACCTGCACTGAAGGAATGACAGGATGCGCCCCACAGTGAACTTTCTGGGATGGAAGTTTCGCACCCAGCAAAATATGCTTTTCAAGTGTGGTGGTAGAAAAAAAGTTGGCTTCCTAGCTTTCAAGAGTGTAGGAATGACAGAGTCTGACAAGCTCCTGTTCCTCAAGACTCGGGCTTCAACAACCAGTCTTCTAAAGCCAGCATATGAAAAGTAGGGTGGTGAGCTGGTCCTTAGGACATAAGATCTGGACATCTGGAAGGGCCCACAGGTAGTCCACCAAAAACCTGACTGGGTCCGAAAACCACATCCTCTTGGTTCTGCAGAGTAGGTGAGGAAGGTGCTTCAGAAAGTAGGGAAGGCTCAGTTCAATTTGAACTGACCCCTCAGAGTCCCAGAACATCTGTGAAGGTCCGAAGATCTCTGGGTCCAGCAACAAATCTTTCCAGTTTGCCGTTTAATCTGGATGCCAGGAGGTCAATGTCTAGCATTCCTCACCTTCAACAGAAAGCACAAAACACCTCTGGGTGGAGAGACCACTCCCTGGGATCCAGCCATTGATGAATGAGGAAGTCCATCTGCCAATTTTCTATGCCTGGAATGTGGGTGGCAGACATAGCCAGAATGTGAAGTTCCACCCAGGTTAGCACCAGGTTCAAATTCCTCTGAGCTGTGCAGTTTCTTGTGCCCCCTTGATGACTGATGTATTTCACTGCCATGGCATTGTCCGACTAAATCCTGGTTGAACCCAGCAAACAGGCACAAAACTGAAGGGCCAACCAAATTGCCCTGAGTTCCAGGGAATCAATTGAAAGCCAAGTGTCCTCCACTGATCAAGACTCCTAAACTGACAGAGAATCCAGGACACCTCAGCCCAAGAGGCTGGCATTCATCATCAGCACCCTCCTGGACATAGGGAGAAAGGTTTTGGCTGATTTCAGTGCCATACATGAGACCTGCCTTGCTAGGGCATACCTGGTTCTGCTGGCTGGGCACATGGGGCGATCCAGAGACTGGGTCTTGTTGTCCCACACTGCCAGAATGTTGAGCTGCAATAGTCTGGAGTGAAACTGTGTGTACGGGACTGCCACAGATAAGGATACCATTTGGCCCAAGACCTTTATAAAATAATTCAGTAGGGTTCAAAGTAGGGAGCAGAGAGACTAGATTTTGGCAAAAGTAGGAAACAGAGAAGGCCCAGGTACTCCAAATATTAAGAGGGCTCCAAATAAAGAATGATTTTGACTATGCATACACTTTAAGCTGTGCCTTTTTTTTTTTTTTTGCAGAACCATGAACCTCAGTCGCCTTACTGGCTTTTAACAGCCCGAGGAAGATTGTATTAGGAATGCAGTGTTTTCAATGAGCTGGTTAAAGGCTGAAGCAGCAGTTCTGTGGGTAGTAAGCCTACACTTATACAACAGCTAAACAAATGCTCCACTGTGTAAAGAAAGCAATAGAGATCTGTAACTAGAAACAATCGTGAAGATTCCTACTGTTAATCTGATGTCAGCTCTTCTAGACTAAAGACTTTGCAGAGGTCAGTGTCAGCATGAACAGCAACCTCTCCTATTGAAGTGTCTCTATTTTTCAGTCCATACATTCTACAACTGATAAAGGAGGGTTATCGCCAGGAGTTCCTAAAACGTAGCACTCAGATTTTGATTTTTTTTTTTTTACCAGGATACCGAGGGACCTAGTGGTGGCAGTGGCTTTAGAGGCATGTAACTATTTTTTTCCCTCACAGCAGGTAATCACTTCAGTACCAGAGGATCAGATCATTCAAAGAGACTACTCTTATGTGTTCCTGGTTCCAAAACCATCAAGGAAATACCGAATGATACTGAATCTAAAAAAAAAGTTAAACAAGTTTTTAGAACACAAATAGTTCCATATGGAGAACACGATTCACAAGACTCTCCTGAAAAAAAATATTTATGATAACTTTGGATCTGAAGCATGCTTACTTTTATTTTCAGATTTTTCAGTATATCAGTGGTTACTTTTCTTTACAGTGCAGGAAAAAGAGGGGCCTTTTAGCAGCCCCAAGAATTTTTACAAATATCTGAGCATATGTTATGTCCTACCATTCACTTCGAAAGATCACCTTCATTCCTTATCTAGATGATATCCTTCTATAAGGTCTTTCAGGAAGGAAGGTATTGGAGAATTTACAGTTGATCTGCATCACTCTGGAAAGGTTGGGTGATAAACAAAGAAAAGTCTTCTGAGTCCAGCTCAATCCAGAGTGTTTCTAGAATATCTAATAAATTCAGTAATCCAAAAAGATCTTTGTTCTGGATGAGAAAATTGCCAGGACTGTTGGTGACCACCTAAATAGCAAGTGCTCAGGAAGTCTCATTGAGAGAAATCAGGGAACAGGGAATCTCTGGACTCAAGAATACAACTCTCTCTCCAGAGGTGTGCTGGACTCTAGATTGGTTGATGAAGTCAATAAGACAAGTGGAAGGAAAAGCAAAGGCCCAATCATCTCTGATAAGTCTGTGAAGGTTCTCATTCATCCAGGTCATGGTATATCTGTAAAAAAATAAGTCAAGGCAACTGGACTGTCTGTACTTTTCTTGAAGACATTTCACTGGTCATCCAACCAGCTTTCTCAATTCAGAATGACTTGTACAAAAAATTATCTGGGAATAAATATGAATGTCGCTCCAATCCACATAATCTGTTAGTCACAACCAGGTGTTGATTGCATTTGCATAATTAGTGAATTTTGTCAGTCGAAGTGCTGTGTGCCACAGCAACTGGGAAAGCATCAGGAAGCTATTCTGCAGACAGTGGGACAAAAGCAGAGTTGCTTGCGGACAACAGGAGAGTGAATCTTGGGGTATTGATGCCCTGTTTCGGGATTGGAATTTTGTTCTTGGGTATGCCCCCCCCCCCCCCCCCCCCCGCCGCATCTTGCTTGGTCTTCTGTTTTTTTATTTGAATTTTGTTCTTGGGTATGCCCCCCCCCCTCCCCCTCCTCTGGCTGATTGCTTGGGTTCTTCAGAAATTAAGCCTATTTACATGCACACTGATACTAATAGCTCCATGGCACGCGCTCTCATGGGCCTTTTCTGCATCCTAGGTCAGAATTCTTTCAGGTGATAATTTGGATCTTGAGCGGCAGTTGCTTAAAAGCAAGGGTTGCTCAGTTAGAGTTATTGACACACTCCTACTAAGCACGAAGTTGGTCCCTAGGAAAATTGATGGAAAGGTATAGAAAGTCTTTTCCTTGTATTTCCCTTCCTTGTATACTTGTTAATCTGGACTTTCTTCAACACAGAGTGGATCAGGGATTAGCACTCTACACTCTTCATGTCTAAATTTCAGCTCTCTGTGTTTCTAGATTTAAAGCTGGCAGAAGAACCATTACTCAAAAGGTTCTCTTCAGCCAGAGAAATTACCACTCCAATTCAGTAAAGTATTAAATCGATGCACTAAACCTCCTTTTTAGCCTATTTAGTCTTCCTCTTTGAAGTTTGTCACTCTCAAGATTGCCTTTTTTTCCCCAGTGATTACCACGAGAGTGGTAGACCATTAGGCCTTGTCCATTAACCACTTGAAGACTGCAGTGCATCACCCCCTTCCTGTCCAGGCCATTTTCCAGTATTTAGCGCTGAGATACTCTTTTTTGGGGGGCAGGTTGAGCTTTTTTTGGTGGTATTTCACATGTAGGAGCACTGGAATTCATGTTTTCATTTGTATGTGCGTGTATGTGGGGGCAAGGAAATTTTTTTTTGTGTTTTTAATGTGACTTTAACTGACACCACTCTTGCTATCACATAGGGGGCTAACAATGGGGTTCCTATGTACGTATACATGAGAGAGGGGGGCATTTTAATTGTTTTTAACATTTTATCTATATTACTTAACTTAACGTCTATCACCTAGGGGGCTGACAAACACAGCACAGCGAAAGTGACTATATAAGGAAGGAGACAATAGAGGTCTACTAGACCCCTAATGCCACCTCTGCATTCAGTTGAAGCTAATCAAGCAGATTGATTAGCTTCTTCCCTGGCCACAGAAAACAGAAATTACAACTACTGAAGTGCCAGAGACACAGTGTGGCTTTACCTTCCTCTTTCATCTGACAAAACAGCCCTGATTTCCTACTCATGTAGTGTTAAGGTGGCCATACACTTTACAATCCTCGCAAGACTTTTGTCTTGCAAGGGTTGTAAAGTAATTTAAAAAACGTACGATCTGCCCATCTTGGACAGGCAGATCTTACTAGCAATCATCGCAAGCCCGCCTTCCTTCCGCCCGGCTTCCGATGACTGCAATGCTGAACGGGCAGTGTGCGCATGCGCACACCGGCCCGTTCGGCAGTTATCTCTCGATCATGCTAAAAACCAGCCGCAAATCATACGATTCTCGGCTGGTTTTCCAACATGCTCAAAATACAAGTCGTGCGACCGTACAGTAGAAACGGTCGCACGCCTTCCATACACTGCACGATTATCGTACGATCGCGGGAATTCCCACGATTCTCGTACGATAATTGTGCAATGTATGGGCACCTTTAGCCCTGCCTAATTATTTTTCTGATGGCTATACAGGCAGAGAACTCAGGATGCTATAAGCTCACAAGATTTCTGGTAAAATCCACAGGTTTTTTTTTTACTTATCGAACAGATAAAAAAAAGATGATACTTTCAAATGGTATATTTAAGCAGACCAAAAGAAACAAAAAATTAGATAGGTTTATTGTTAGTGTTTACATACACTTTATTATATGCACACAAATGGCACAAAATGCATATGAAAAAGATTCAACTTACCATTTGTTTTATAGCTCATATTTCACTGTACACTACTGCTGGAAGGGAGTAACAAACATTCCTTCTGTTAAAACATCAGCTGATCACCTAGTGCAGAAGTAATAATTTTAGAATAAACAAATAAATACAAACAAGCAGTAAACAGATGTCACAAATGTCACTAATTTGATGTAGGTTATATACTGTTTGTCAAAAATGGCTTTTTTTTCCCTTTCAAAGCAACCTCTTTGTATAGAAACGGGCCTGGCCTTCATGTCCACTTAAAAGCATTACTCCTCAGTCTTCAAACTTTCTTGTCCCACTTAGAAAATCAATGTATCCGCTACATACTTTAAAAGGAGCCCAGAAGGATGGCAATGGGGGAGCTGGCCCTTGGTAACCTGTTTTTGAAGCTGCCTGCCCAGCTCTACAGTCTAGTTTGCCGTTGACTAGTTTTATTGCGGCCCCCTGGTCATGTTGTAATGTCATTTTACCACCGCTAAAGTCTTCAGGATCCTGCCAATGGGAAGTATTCAGGTCATTAGGCAGTGAAGTGGGCACCTGAAGAAGGACTCTACCACTCTGTGGCACAGAGAAGAGAACAATGAGGTCCTAGCATATCACGTGACCATGAATTTTTAATTACTGGGATGATAAGCTGGAGGGGGCGTTCCAGGAAAGACTTCAGCTTTAAAGTGATATTAAAGTCAAAAGGATTTAAGCCATTTCAAATGCTGATGAAATCACTTACAATGAATGCTGCTCGTTGATGTTTAAAAGTTTGTTTCCTGCAGAATCAGCTGGTCCCCTGAGCACTGGTCCTAACTTCCTGTTTTAGAGTGACTCTTTTCTCAAGCAGAGTGCTGTGCAGTCACCCCTGCAGGTGCTAGTAAGCTGTGTGCGTCTCCACAAACACAGACACAGCAAATCAAGCTACTCCCCTCCCCCATGGCCCTCTCTCCTTCCTTCTCCAAGCTAGCAGATGGACAGTTGCTGAAGTCTGCACTGTCCTTTGTGATCTTGTACTGGACAAGAAGTTCAGGGAAGCTGACGTGGAGAGAGACTAGGAAGCAGCTGTTCAGAAACATGATTGTAAGTGTTTGGGCAAAAATGTAAAACAATGCTTTGCTGGGCAATGTATATTTGTTTGATCTGGATTCAATATTGAAAAATGTTTAAGAGTTTAATACTACTTAATTGCTTATCCCCCACACTTCTTAGAAAATCCTTCTGTTTGCTTCCTGGCAGCCAAAATGCTGCATTGTTTCTTGCAGCCAGAGCTGTAATGTGTAAGAAGTGGAGAGAGTCCCATGTGCCCCCATATCTGAAATTAAAACATATTTTAGTTTGCTACAGGGGGCAAAGCATGGGAATGAAAGTAATGAAATAAAAAAGGGAATTATGCCATTATAAACCAATAAATAAACCACTTTGGCAAATTACAAATTCATTATAAGACACTGACCTAAAATAAGATTGGAGCCAGTGTCGGGAGCCCTTATAAGCACATACTTAATCAGTCAGCGACTCACAAAGTAGCGCTGGAGCTTAAAAGTGGCTTTCGCTATATGAATCAGCCTAACAGGTTCACCTTAAAATATTGATCAGCCTAGTGCCAGTGCAAATATGAAAATGCTAGTTTTTTAAATATTCCAGTCCCCCAAAAGGTCAAACACAGTATATGAACATTTCAAAAGGAAAAAGTCCCTCTCAGTAGCAAAGCAAGTGTGTGGTCATTAGCATGATCCACAGTCAGTGAAAGGAATAAATCTCTCCATAGAGCGTCTGTAGGTGCAGGGCCTAGGGGGGGCCAACCCCCCCCCCCCTATTGCCTCCCAGGTAAATAACTAATATCACACATGATTTTGTTAGCTTTCTGCAAAGCAGCATGCTACTCAACACTGACCATCAACTTAGGGGGCCCATCTCCATTGCAATAGGACAGGGTCTTCTGAAAAGCCATCTTCTTTCTTTTTTTTTTACAAACTGCATGCTACAAAGTGCTTACTTATTATTTATATGGTTTATGGTTGTTCGTCTCTCCAACTGTTCAAGGAGGAGAAACATAGATGGGCTGCCACTGCTGAACTCATTTTAGAAATGTTAGTTGCATGGCTGAAATTGGAATCCATTATTAGCCACTGGACAGAGGCGACAGCCTGACGCCTACTATTTTTTAGAATCAAATGTCCGCAATGGAAGCCGACATATTTCTCTAAGCACAGATTTCCTTTAATACATCCAAATTGCTTTTCAACATTTTAATAGCAAAAGGGAAAAAAACATGAATGCCTTGATACTGTTGGCTAAGAGCATATCCATATTCTCCTACTGAAAACTGCAGCCAAAGACTCATATTACATAATGAGTAAGATGCTGAAACTACAGTATGCAGTATTATTTTAAAAAAACTACTGAAACTACAAGCTGAAAAGTATCACTGATACTTATCTGTAATAATTTCTACAATGACGACTTAAAACCAATCTAATGATTTTACTTGTTACGTGTTTACTTTTTTTTCAAACTCAATCCAAAAGACATGCTGGTAGGTTAACTGGTTCCTGTATAATTGTTCCTAGTATGTGTGTGCATGTATACATGTGGGATAGGGACATTAGATTGTAAGCTCCCTGAGGGCACGGACTGAGACAAATCTACAGTATGTAAAGTACTGTGTAAATTGTCATCTCTATATAAATGCCTGTGATAATAAATAAATGTTATTCCAGCAGTTAAAAATACTTATATAAATAATAAAATACAATACACGTGTTCTAGTGATATATGGGGATAATGCACAACATAATAGCACACTATGGCCAACTTAACTTGTAAAACGATCCTCTCCAGCGTAGAGCTGTCCTTTCTCCCCTTCATCACCGTCATCTTTTCTGTCTTTGGCTCCTTGATTGGCCGGCTGGGGTGTAGTAGTTTCTGCGCATGGAAGGAACTTCATCTCGGCATGCTGGGTCTGTGCACTGAGCTGCGCATATGCGGCTCAATGCAAAGAAAAATGGTCTCCGAGCAGGTAGGAGATTTTTGGCAGAAGAGACTTCTCTTCTGGTATAAAAAACCTGCCTGTCAATATTTTTTTTAAAGAAAGAACACTTTACTTCCACTTTAGAGGCCTCTAAAACAATTTTCCATCCTCACAGATTCCAGCTCTGCCTTAGGACTTGTTCATACATTTGGCAAAACAAATGGGTTAAACCATGACTTTAATGCTCCCTTAGCACCTACCAACACATCTGCCAAAAATGACAATGGGTTGCAGACAGTGCAGTACAGCAGTACATATAGTTACAGTTGTGTTGCTTTGTGCCACGGTACATCATAATTTATACCGCAAATTGTGTTTGACAGACTGTGCCACTTGGCAACCGCCTCCAACAATGTCAATGGAAGTGTGCCTTAACTATGCCTACAGTTGTTATGAGAAGCATTTACAGAGCGGTAATAAAGCATTTACAAGGCACTGGGGGAAAGAAAGTGGAGGTTTAAAATATCCCAGAAAACACTTGTAAATGACAGAGGAGAAGATAGAAGAGATCCAGCGGCCACTTCCTATGTGTTTAGGATAATAGTATAGGAATGCATAATATTGTCTTAAAAAGACAGTTGGGTCTATACAATGCAGCAAAAAGCAGCACAGGAATCACATAAAATGTCAGATGTCACAACACAACCTAACCACACCTCATAGTTGGTAACTTACCCTACAGGCATAAAAAAAAAAAAAAAATCAACATAGGAGAGGACATTTGGCAAGGGTTTATATCTGAAATGCGTTCATCAATTCTTTATTTTCAGTGTACAAATGAATGAGGCCTTACAATGTGACAGACCCTCCTTACTGTTATCAAGAGCACTGCTGGCCACACAGGCAATGACAGATTCCCAGAAGAGAATCTAGCAAAAGCTGGAGTACTGTCTACTGGGGCTACATAAATTACTGCAATTTTAAATATGTGTGCTTTTAATTTTAAAACAAGTCTACTAATTTTAAAACGTCTTCTAAAATTTGAAGAACCAATTGTTAGAAAGATCCTCAACCAATCTGATTACAATAATTGATAATCACAATGTTTGCGGGCATAGTTGTACTCAGCAGAAACGATTGGTTGATCATTCCAAGAGCCTGCTTTGACAGGATTTATGCAGCGGTTAATTGACAGGGGCAGCTGACCTGCAGTTAACCTCCTTTTAAGCCACATCAGCCTGCTTTAAGTTGCTTTTGTGTTCCCAACGATTTGCACAAAGAGAGAAGAAATGATGACGAACAAAAGTCCATCAACACAGACCCTAATGCTGGAAACACACACACACTACGTGACTGCACAATTGTGTATAGATTTACGAACATTTATATAATGCAAGAGCCTGCCTAAACTATGAAATCATAATTGGTACGATCTTAAGAATACTTAATTGCTAATACAGATGTTAACACATAACCTGCTTTAGGGAGACGCCATTCTATGTCAAGGTTAATGGCCACCTTCATGCCTATATTAAACATGTACCCATACTCTAAGTGCTTCCCAACACCAAGTGTATAAAATTGTACTAAGTCTTATTGACAAGTATGAGTTCTCAGCAAATACAAATTAGTCCAAACATTTGCAGATCCCTTCAGCCAGCTTCTGGAACACATCAGTAGCAAGGCAGCCCTGGACACTCCATTATGTATGCTGCAAGTTCACAAATGAAAGTTGCCAGCTGACCCTCCACATTCTGCAATGCATAGAAAATAAGGGGGGCATGCTCGATCTGTATTGGCAGTGGCAAACCATGCATGAGACAGGGACACCAAGGAACAGTCCAAGCCGGTTTGTCCTGCACTTTTATTCACCAAGGCAGCAAAACACACACGGTTTTCAATGCAGGAGGGTTTTCTACAGCAGGTCCATAAAACAAACATCTGCTCATTCAGACCAACTTAATTCAGATCAGCTCCTGACTAACAGGGTGCCCCATAATGGGTCCTCCAAAACAGGCAGTACCTGTAGCTTTTTAGTGTTTTGCAGCACATTTCACCCAGCATTGAGCAAGAAAGAGAGAACTAAGTGCCATTCAGCTCAAATATATGAAGGTCTGTGGACATCGGAGACTTATATTAAGGTCTGCCTGCCAGATAAGATGTGGACCTAGGAATGGAGGCTTTAAATCCCACCAAAAGCTCTACAAAACCTCCTGGCTCCAAGACCCAGAACAGAACCAAGATTCTGAGGAAACAAAAAGTTTGTTTTCCCACATCAGGCATAAAACCTGGAGCCCCATAACATGTGAATGTGAGAAACCTAGGTGACACATATTATTTTTTTCAAAGATGGCAATCTTTGTAACTTGCAATTTGTCCTATATTGTGACGGGTCGCTTCAGCGACCAATAGTGTGGTGCGCAAGGTCAGGTCATTTTTCCAATTCAAAACTTGTATATTAAAGTTCCCAGGAGTAGGGGAATTAGAGAAGACAGGTGAAGGTGTGCGCAGTCTCCAGAGAATGCCTGTATTTACTACTTTATGCCAGCTTAGATTTTTTTGGTAATTATAGGTTTATAAAGCTTACCTGACAATACATAAATATGCAGATAAAAAAAAAAAATTAATGACGTGTTAAATCTTGCCAAAGTTTTTGTAGCAGTGTTTAGCCAGTGTTGTGACCTAAGCTACGTTAACAGAAAGCATAGCCAGGTTGGTGATGCCACTTTTGTCTGCTGCAGATAATCAATAGAATGTAAGCCGGCCATACGTTCATTGGATTCTCTACTAGTTAATGGGTTAAAATGTAAAAAAATAAAATAAATCAAAAGGAGCAGGCTGGAAATTTTTTTCTTTAAACAAACTAAATTCTATCAGTACATGTTCATTCAGGAAACTTTATTTATTACAAAATCAAATGTCAAAATCAAGCAAAATATGCAGTGTCTACTCAAGAATCCTAATGGTGTAGTCATACTTTCCAATAACCAAAACAAGGGAGTCATACCCTCCTCCAGACTACAGTCATTATGTTGCCTGAGTATACTAGGGACACAGCCATACTTTTCATAGCCAGCCCCAAGCACCAGTGAAAATGCATTGCATGCTAAGAAAGGTAGTTTTGGAACATCCCTTCACGTCAGAGCATTCTGAGCATGAGAACAGAAAAGAGGTCCACCCACAGCCTGCTACTGGAGACGAGGAGGGAGGAGCAGCTGTTTTCAAGTGGAAGTTTCTTTAATGCCATTTCTGAGGTATGTAGGTGCAATCTTTTTTGCCAATTGCATATGCGGGAAGTATGCAGGAAGGGGGGAGGGAAACAGACGGGTGGCTTATTATGGATTCTGGAGTTAGGCTTTTGAGAATGGGCTACCTGACTAAATATAAAATAACATTTACATTCCATACAGGAAACACAGCTCAGGTGATTTTTTTTTTGGGGGGTGGTGCCAGTACATTCAGCCTCTTTCATCAACCTCTACCATCTCTGGAGGACAGTTGTAATTAGGACAATGACAGACAATGAGGAATTACTCCTCACCTATTAAGTACAGTTGTTTCTGGGCAAGTATCGGGTTGCTCCAAACCTGCAGTGTTTGGGGTAAATCCCTCTTTTTTCTTGAAGCCATCCAGTAGGCATCACATCTCTTTAAATCCTGTAGCACATTTCACTGATAATGAAACTACAATGGCAGAGACCTAAAATTCAAATTGAATCTCAATTTAGACAATTTCGTCGGGCGGGCCGGAGATGAAGGGGCACGGAGTGGCAGGGGGTGGAGACAGAGGGAGATGGGGGCGGAGATGAAAGAGGACGTGAGGAGACAGGGACGGAGCGGCATGAGACAGGGGGCGGAGACAGGTGGAGATGGAAGAGGCCTGTGAAGACAGGAGGCGTCGCCAAGGGGCCAGTCGTGCGGCGAAGCTGAGACGATTGGACGCCGAGGCAGCAGTGAAGGCTGGGCTTCCCGTGTAAGGTAGGAGCACTGTGCTGGCAGGGCCCAGCATAGATTATGCACAGCCCACCAAAGAGTCACAGGTGGGCTGTGCAATACCTTTTGGTGGGCTTTGCAGGATCCATGGGGGGCTCTGCA
>NW_017306849.1:938413-1004962 GCF_000935625.1 Nanorana parkeri | reverse complement strand
CCACAGATCCTGCACAGCCCCTCTGAGATCTGGCAGACTTCAGGGTCTCATGGGGGCTTTGCAGGATCTGTGTGGGCTCTGCAGCCCCATGGTGGGCAGAGCCCATTACAAATCCTGCACAGCCCCCCTGAGACCCTGCAGACTGCAGGGCCTCCAGGGGGCTGTGCAGGATCTGTGGGGGGCTTTGCAGGGTCTCGGGCCAGTGCAGGATATGTGGTGGGCTCTGCCCACCATAGACCCTGCAGAGCTCACCACAAATCCTGCTAAGCCCCCCTGAGACCACAGCTTTCCTGCTATGCTAATAGCAGAACATGTCAAAAGCTGGATACAGTGTTTGCACTGTATCCAGCGACTGACAGGTCATGCAAAAAGTATTCAACAGGAAGGGGTGGGGTAAATTTAGTGGGGGGCGCCCAAGTTTTGCCTTGCCTAGGGCAGCCCCAAACCAGAATACACCACTGCGTTCAGGGACCACCAAGTGAAATAGATCCAACTGACCCGGATCGCCTTGGTATGCGATCCGGGCCAGTCACAATTAGGCAGCGGCGGCCAATAAACAGGTAGATTAGATGGCTGCTTCCTCCTCGCTAGGACCCCAGGAGGCCCCCGCAAGCGGCCGTCTAATCTGCCTGTTTAGAGGTCACCGCTGCTGCCTGATTGTGACCGGCCCGACTACAGAGGCGATCCGGGACGTTTGGGTCCCCCGTGATAGCCGTACAAGGCCGTAAGGCAGTGATGTTGAACGTTTCTTAAACCCGAGCGCCTAAACTGCAATACTAAACTTATTTTCAGCGCTGGCACTTTGAGATAAATAAATTGATTTTGCGTCGCAGTTTGGGCACTCTGGTTCAAAAAGGTTCGCCATCACTGATCTAGAGAATGGAGGAACCTGTGGTCTCTGAATGTTTTTGTTTTTCTCATGTCATTTTACAACAGCTGGTGGCTACAAATTATCTAGCAGTTATCCAAAATGAGATTAAAAAACATACCATGCCACTGCCACATAAAGTCAGCAGCTGTATATCTGTTTCTTGAAGAAGACCTACAATAAAAAATAGACTTATGGTCTCAGTGCCCCACAGCCAAGTTCTTGCTGTACTGGGGGCAGGCAAGTATAAGACTTGGAGAGAGGTCATAGCTAAATAAGTGTAACTGCACTAAAAGTACAGTTACAATTCAAAGATTACCATTTCCATGAAGGGGTGCACTTGGTCAGCAACAATATTTCGATAGGTGGCATGTAACATCCACATGAAAGGCAGGACCCAAGGTTTCCTAGCAGAACATTGCCCAGAGCAACACACTGCCTTTGCCAGCTTGCCTTCTTCCCACAGTGCACCCTGGTGCCATCTTTTCCCCAGGTAAGCGACACACAAGCATTCAGACATCCACATAAGGGGTGTTTTACATTTAGCCTTGCTTCGGGCACGCAGGGCTAAATGCAGAGTGGGGTAAGCCGCAGCTCCTTTTGTACAAGTGATCTGGGCAGCTGTACAGCCACCCAAATCACATGTAAGAAGCCTGCTGGTCTGCGCCCCCCCCAGGTCTGTCCTCCCCGCCGGCCGTTTATCTCTCAGTCCTGGTTTTTGGGGTCCCTCGCTCTTCTGGGGGACCTGGGACCACGGCAAATTACATCAGGATGGAGAGCGGGGAGCAGAGCTGTACTCACAGCCTTCCTGTCTGAGCTGTCGCATGAGATCGAGCACAATGCTGAGCTCGAACTCCTGTATTGGAGGTGACAGGTTCCATGGAAGGAACCTGTCACCTCCAAATGCTATCACATAAGGGCTTGTCAGCTCCTGTGTGATAACTTTATTGCTAAATGGAAAAAAAAAGTGGAAAAAGGAAAAAATAAAAATTTAAAAAAGTAAAACATTGATAAAGTAAAAATATTTAATAAATAAAAATTAAAAAGCAAAAAATAAGATAAATAATAATTAAAAAATAAAAACAATTTATATAAAAAAATTATACAGTAAAAAATAATAAAAATTAAAAGATAAGATAAATCAAAAGTAACAAATAATAAAATAAAGAAATACATTTTAAAACCAACTCCGTCGGCTCTGCCATCTGCATGCGAATAAACACATGCATAGGGCATTGTGTGTGCTGCACCCTTTCTACTGTGTGTGGTTTTGTGGTAGCAGCGATCGCTAACATGCACAATGTGCATTAAAAGGTAAGTTTACTTTCCCATGTAATTTGGGAAAATTGAATTATCCTCTCAAATCTGGCCCTCCCTCCCCCCTACTATACTTACCTTTCGGCTAACAGTTCTTCCACTCCACTGGTACGGGTGTACGATTTGAACCCCATACTGCCCTCCAGCGTAGCCTTGCACTATGGATTTTGAATTTCACTTGCAAATTGAGAGCACTCGTTGGTCAGTGTGGTCACCTGACCGCCCTGACCAATGAGAAGCACAACACAGTTAAATATGGTTTTGGTTAAAATTATTTTTTAGTATGGAGGACAAGTAGATTGTCATGAGGGACAAGTAAATTGGACACCCGGCTTAAGTCATTGGACAAGTAGTTTTTTTTTAAAAATTTCCACACCCTTGCACATGATGTAAAAGAAAATGTTATTTATCAGAACAGGCCTCCTTCTTCTATTGCTTTGTGGTCCAGTTCTGTTGCTCATGTGCCCACTGTAGGCACTTTTGGCAGTGGACACGGGTCAGCATGGGCACCCTGACCTGTCTGTGGCCCCATATGCAAAAAAAACGTGTTCAGACTCCTTTCAATCAGAACCAGCATTACCTTTTTCAGTAATTTAAGCTAAAGTAGCTCTTTTATAGGATCGAACAACACAGGCCAGCCTTTGCTCCCCACATGCATCATTTAGCCTTGTCCACCCATGACCCTGTCGCCAGTTAACTGGTTTCCCTTCCTTGGACCGCTCTTGGTAGGCCCTGACCACTGCAGACTGAGGACATCCCACATGAGCTGCAGTTTTGGAGTTGCTCTGACCCTGTTGTCTAGCCATCACAATTTGGCCTTTGTCAAAAACGCTTAAATCCTTACACCTGACCATATTTTCTGCTTCCAACACATCAACTTCAGGAACAGTATGTATCCCACCCACATCCAGGTGCCATTGTAATGACAAAATCAGTGTTAAGGTGCCCATACACCTTACGATTATCGGACGAAACTTTTCGTCCAATGATCGAACCGTCGTACGATTTTCGTACGACGGCCCCATCTTGCCCCGATTATCGCAAGGTCCAATTAGCGGTAGTTAAAAAAAACACCTGGACAACTTGCGGTAATTGACCGCAATTGTTTTCGTTTGCACATGTGCAGTGTTAATCGTACGACTTTTGACGGACGGAAACGCCACCAACCATGCGAACATCGTACGATTTAGCAAAGTTTTCAAACAGGCTTGACCGTCAAAAGTCGTACGATTGTACAGTACTATCGGTCGGGCACTCTATTCACACATTACGATTGTCGTACGAAAAGTCGATCGCATACGATTGTCGTACGATAATCGTAAGGTGTATGGGCACCTTTATTCACTTCACCTCTCAGTGGTCATAATGTTATGGCTGATCAATGTATGTCATCAACATATACCCTCTCACAGATATTACAGTACAACAAGGTGAGCATCAAGTAATATTAAAGCTGGACTCCAGCCTTACCTTCAGTTTTGTACAGTAAAAACATTTTTGCAGTGGAAATAGCATTAAAGGCACTTACAATCAAAATATCCATCACCAGTTTCAAAAGTGCAGTGCATATATATATAATGGTTTCACACACAGAAAAGTTTTATAGATTTCATTCCAACCTTATTTTTCCATTGTACTGGATTACGCATCTCCTCTGAGGATTGTTTGGTATCATTTATCTTCATTTGGTCAATTACAGTAATACACACAGTGGGGCAGTGTTTTACTCCTGTTTCAGAATCAAAGTAGCATGCTAAAAATACATTCAAATTGGAACACATAAGCCGTGAAGCCAGCACAGGCAGCTTCAGTGCCAAGAAATCCTAGCTCTGTTCTATGTATTTGTAAGGAAATGATCTAAAGGAAGAGCCTATGTTCAGTTCATCATCTTGATGCAGAGCACATATTCCCTCTTTCTAAATGACTCCAAACCTGACAGATTTGCTGCAAGAAATATAAGTATGTCTAGCACATTGGAGCCCATGCAGAGGGGTACTATTTAGGTTGCCTGGCAACCATCGGAAGGCATGTCAGAGAGCACAGAGAGCGTGTGGAATAAGACTAGGGGATCGAGAACATATTACTGCTCTCCTACACCACCAACTGCTCTGTCCTACTCAATTTTTCCAGCCATGAAGCTTGGGCGGTCTTGTGGGAATAGTTTATGTAAGATGCCAGAAATCTTTGCCTAGAGTTTCAATAACTGGTCTTCCACATGCGTCCTCTTCTAGAAATACAAACAAAAATATCTGCATCCTTACAGAAGCATATTAATGTACTGCACACACATGCGTGATATTACACAGGATAATTTAAAAAAATAGAATCCATACTGAACAGATCAGAACATTTTCTGCATTGTTGCATTTCCTACCAAATTCTATCAACTGTTTAAAGGAAAAGTACTGGGAAAGTAAAATATTCTCTTCGCTATACTTAAAGCCGGCATGCGATACTGCAGCTGTCACACATTGGCTCTATAGATCAAGACCTGTGCAATCATGTGACTGCTGATTACTCATGGGCTTCTTGCAGAGAGTGGTGACTGTCAGGGCTTGTTCATGCCAAATCCAGGCTAGATCTGCATGAGTTTCTGCATATGCAGTGCGTTTTGATGTGTTTTTGCCGCGTTCTGGGACGGGTTTTTTTGTGTGCCTAAAATGGGGTTTCAGTGCGTTCCAGGGCATTTGCAGAGCAGAAAAAAAGGGCATGCTGCAGTTTTCCCACATGCGCTGGAACTGAACACTGTGGTGTGAACTAGAGCCCAAAATACAATTGGAATTGCACAGCTGGCTCTGGATTTAGAAAGGCACAGCCAGCTGTCAATCAGGCAGTCTAGGGGATCCCCACATTATCAGGATCCTTCCCGGCTGCAGGGTGGCTTTACGCTGTGAGCATATAGGGGACATTAGTAAATGTACTCCTGTGGCCTGAAAGAGAAGTAAAGCCAGAAAAAAAGGTCTTAATCACCTATACAATTTGTTCCTGAGATTACAGCTATATCTTTAAGGAGTGGTCCCCAAAACCTTCTAAACAAAGAACTAGTCCACAATCCATGAGAATGTTTGGGGCTGAATTGTGCGAAGTTTAGTAGAGAAAAAAAAAAAAGCCTGTGTCAGGAGGTCAGTGGGAATAAAAATTGCCTCCAAGTCAGTAGTAGTAACAAAATACCCACACAGGTCAGCGGGAGTAAAAACTGAATTGCCTCAGGTGAGTGGAAGCAATAAATGTCCTGGTGTCAGGTGTGTGGAAGCAATAAATGCCCTGGCGTCAGTGGTCTGCAGGAGTAATAAATGCCCTGGCTTCTGTGAGAGTATTGCAATGGAAGAAATGGTACTTATTGCAATAATTAGCAGTATTGAATGACTGAAATATGTACCTTTCACATAATCCCTTCAACAGAGATTAACTGACCATATAACTAGGCTTTTGATTATGATCAACACAGAAATTAAGTTGAAGCAGTTCCTTCTTCAGGAAAGGAATACTTCTGCTCTACTGCTTTTTATAACCATTCCAGCAACAATGTTAATATTTGCGTATAATTCCACTTTAGGCACCCATGTCCCAGAGGCATTTTTAGCTGGCCTGAAATGATGCTACGTACAGAACAGTTTTCACATTACACCCTCTGTTGAGTAGAGAGCAAAAAAAGCGCTAAAGGAAATTTAAATGTCATCAAAACCTCAAGCTCTGCTGTTCAAGACTTATAATATTTTAATGTAAGTAAAAACAAAAAAAAAAGCCTAATTCAAAATACAGAAAATCCAAAAGAGCAACAGGCAGAAAAATTGGGTGTGTAACCTTCTTCCAGGCCTGCACATCTAAGTGAAATCTTTAAGTACTGGAGCAGACAGCGTCTGACATCCAAACAGCTGAACCCAAATTCCCTGCTACCCACTGGTTTGGGACAGAATGTAGGTAATACAATCTCCTGGACCCTGTTGAACCCTGAAGCGACCTTAGGCAGAAAAGCCGGTCCTTCCTAAGGACAACCTGATCCTCAAAGATCGACATGAACGGTTCCTTAATAGATAGGGCCTGCATCTCACTTACCCTACGGGCTGAAGTAATGGCTACCAGAAACACTGTCTTCAAGTTAAGGCTGCTAAGAGAGATGTCATCCAAGGGTTCGAAGGGAGCGGCTGTGAGTCCCTGTAATACCGTTGACAAATTCCATTGGGGAACTGAACGGACCACCACTGGTCTAAGCCTTCCAAGGGCCTTGAAGAACCTAGCTATAAGCTGATCCTTGGCTAACGACACCTGCAGAAAAACACTGAGTGCTGACACCTGAACCTTCAAAGTACTAATTGCCAGTCCCATATCAGTCCCCTGTTGCAGAAAATCTAAAATGGCTGGGACTGCATAATCTCTATGATTACGGAGCCTCCATGAGCTGAAAGTCTTCCATACTTTACCGTATATCCGTCTCGTTACCGGTTTACGACTAAACAGTAGCGTATTGATCACACCCGTGGACAGACCCTTGGCCCTCAAAATGTCTTCCTCAGATAAAAGGCTGTTAATTTGAACCTGAGGACGTCGCACTGGTCCCTGCGAGATCAGATCTGGTCTGTCTGGCAGGTTCAAAGGTGAGCAATCCGTGACAGAAAGTAATAGGGTAAACCAGGCTCTCTTCGGCCAGTATGGTGCAATCAATATTAGTTCCGTCTCTTCTAACCTGAATTTCTGAAGGACTCTTGGGATTAGATGCAACGGGGGAAAAGCGTAGCATAGGGGGAAGTCCCACGGGTTTGACAGAGCATCCACCGCCAGAGCGGTATCCCCCTGCTGTAGAGAAAAGAATTGTCTCAGCTTTGTATTCTCCTGAGTAGCAAAAAGATCCACCACTGGAAGACCCCATGTCTCTGAAATCAGAGAAAATACTTCCTGGTTCAGGACCCACTCGTCCTGCAGTATCTGATGCCGACTCAGATAGTCTGCCAGGAGGTTGTGGGTTCCCTTCAGGTGTACTGCAAACAGGACGTCAGATTCGTTTCTGCCCAGGAAAAGATTTCCTTGGGTAGAAGCTGAAGTGGCCAACTCTTTGTGCCCCCCTGTTTGTTCAGATAAAACACAACCGTGATGTTGTCTGGCAGAACCAACAGATTGTGTAGCTTCAATGTGTTCTGAAAAAATCTGATCGCATTCGCGACCGCCCTTAATTCTCTCCAATTGGAGGACCTTCTGGACTCCTCTAGAGACCAGCGACCCTGCGCTAAACTTTGCCCGACATGAGCTCCCCATCCCCACGCACTGGCATCTCCAGACCAGCCTGAAGGTGTGTGATCTCTCCACCACCACAGGCTTCTCTTCACTGAGGGGGGGAGGGGAAAAGAATCGTCTAACCCGTCCTGCGAGCGATTCCAATTGCTCAGGAAGAACTGTTGCAGAGGTCTCTGGTGGAACCGAGCACACTTTACCGCCGGCAGGCAAGCGGTCATGAGACCCATGACCGACATCACCACTCTTAGTGACACTGGACGACTTAACTGAAGCCTACTGACTGCCGAGGAGACCTTGACCACCTTCTCCTGAGGGAGGAAAATCCTCTGCTGGATGGAATCTAAGATGTACCCTAGATAGGTAATTACCTGAGAAGGCTCCAGGTTGGACTTGTGAAGATTTAAAATCCATCCTAGCCCCTGAAGCCAACCCCGGGTCACCGCTAAATCCCTGCGAAGCTGTTCCGCGGACGGAGCTGACAGGAGGATATCGTCTAGGTAAGGAATTATATTTATCCCTTGTAATCGCAACGGAACCACCATGAGAAGGACCAGGCTCGCTAAGATCCTCCTCCTCAGATAGCCGTAAGGATCCTGTCGGCCCACCCTGAGTAGGAAAGACAGAAGCAGAAAAAGGTAGAGGGGCAGGAGCAACTGTGGGAACTGGAGCCCAGAACCCTTCTAAAATAGACCTAAAGGAATGAAAAGTAGCAGATAATTCCTCCTTAACTGAATCTAACAGGCTGCTACCGGCTGATGAGGCCTCCTCCCTAAGAAGACCCTCAATGCATTTCTGACATAGGGTCTTAACATAACCGGAACTCAACTTCAACGCACAAACTGCACACGTTTTTCTTTGGGGCCACCTTCGTTTTTTCCTTAGCCTGAAAGAAACCAAGGAGCCAATAAACTACTGTCCGTCACTCAAAAAAGGTTAGAGTGCCCCTCACACCAAAGCATCCAACACCAAGGGACCCCAGGTGGAGGAAAGAAAATTCAGAGGTAACAGGGTGGTAAGATAACACACATCTTCCATACCTGAGCCATGGTGCTTGGAAGACTGGAATCCGCAGTCACTGCAAGCTGCGAAGGTAACCCAGGATCCATGTCAGCAGAGTCCCCAAAAGAAGCCTGCCAGCGTTTCTTCTCAGTCACTACTAAGATCCACGCTGTATTTAGCACCGCCCGAGCCCTCCCCTTTCTCCTGCGCCGAAAACAAGGCTTTGAACGCACAAGCCCGGAAATGAGGTACGCGGCCATTCGGTCTGGCAGTGGAACATGTTCCTGGAGCCCTGAGAGCCGCACAGACCCCTCTGAATGGCGGTCCAGCGACTCCCCTGACCCAGCCAAGGGGGTTTCGTCCTCCCGGTCCTGGCCCGCACTGGGCACTGAAGGAGAAAAGAAAGCCAGCCTCATCTCCTGACAGCGCTAGGAGAATCCCTGGGGCTCACAACAGGTAGGCAATCCTACCAAACTGCCCTACATAGGCAGCCATTAAGGAAAAAGAGACTTCCCGGGCAGCATCACCACATGGAAGCCGCTCTCAGCGTTCTGTGACGCGCTCCCCAGCTTGACTGAGGAAACACAAAAGACTGAGGGAGTGGAGGAGAGGAGGGTCTTTTAAAAGAAATTAAGTGACGTGTTTCCTGTGTGTGTGGGGGAGGAGATTCCATCTCGTGATGCTGTCCTGGAAGACGTAATTGGAAAATGCATTTCATTTTTTTTTTCCTATTTATTTTAACCTGGAGTTAAATTTTAATGGCTTTGATTTTAGAGCGTAAACATTAGGTTGGGGTTTCATTTCAATACATACATAAAGGGAATACCAATCGTCTGGTTGACCTCCAGTGGGTTACCTCTGCCAAACAGGTTGATAAACACTTCTCACCTAACCTACAAATGACACGCAACGGGTGAAAATATCTACTTTTAGCAATCAACTTAAGATTAATTTATACATTAAGCAACTGCACAGTTAATGGTTATTGGCCTTGTAACGTCTTAATTTATATTTACATTGGAAACTTTGTATCCTGCCCAGTGATAAGACTGTTACATGCTCCCCTTTCTTTACTCCAGACTTTGTAAAATGTGTTTTCTAACAATGTACACCAGATGCCAGATGTAATGCCAGATTATTATGACCACCCCATCAGTACTGCCTCGTGACTCCATGAGATGTTGAAAGGTGATGCGAGGAATCTGACACTGCACTGTTGCCCTTCTGTTGTCTTGTACCAGTTTTGCCACTCTCCGTTCTGCCCAAACATTGACTAGTCGCTGACGGCCACAATTCGCACGTTCAGACCCAGATTTTCGGCTGACAGTCCAGTCTTTAAACACTTTAACAACAGCTGCTCTTGAACATTTAACGAATTCTGCTGTTTTGCTGATAAACGGTCCATGGCTCTGAGATCCAACAATCATCCCACGTTCAAAGGCTGTTAAATGGCGTTGTTTACCCATATCTTCAGAAAAAAAATCACTTCTTCTGTCGTGGTAAACAACCGGCTTCCCTATTTATAATGGTCTGGCCCTCTAGCAACTTCAGCGCAAAATTATAGCTAATTTGCCTACAAACATCAGGTGGTCATAATAATCTGGCCACTCAGTGTATATCAGTGGTATTAAACGTGTTCGATAAACTTTTGTTTTTTATAATGAAAACTACCAAATTGGGTGTTAGTGTAATACATATACCGAGTTCAGTAAATTATTATTAATGCACTGCTAACTGTGTAGCAAAGTTAAAAAAGAACTATGGGTCAACCTTTTTTGGCCATAGTTCTCTTCAGGGTCACAGGAGGACATATACCAATGTACTCCTGTGACCCAAAACTCATTATGTAGCGGCTATTGCCCGCTATATGCGGAGAGCGCAGTGCCGTGCAGCAGCCAGGACGGATCCCGACAATACTGTTGAGATTCACCCCACTGGCTGACACTTGGCTCTGCCTCTCCAGAAGCAGAGCAGCTGTGCCGGCTCCCTCCACCGTGCGTTCCTCTAGTCAGCGCTGGAGAAACGGAGAGAGGAGGGGGTAATTCCTGCGGGGAGCGGTGACTGACATGGGGGACTCAGCGATCAGCGCTAAGTGTTTGCTGACTTCGGGATCAATAGAGCCGACCTGTGACACGGGTCGGTTCGAAGTATGGGAAATTAGTGTTTTTCTCTCTCACCATAATTCTCCTTTAACATTTTAAACTCAACGTTTTACTCTTCAAAATTACACCACTTTCTCTGCGTTCCCAAATTTGCTTTACCTTTTACTATTCCAGGTAATTTGGCAGCATCGGAAAGTACACCAAACAGATGACCTTTCCAAGTAAAATCAAATGTAATCACTAGTGCCAAGTGTGCAAATATCAGACGTAAGCCGTTATGGGAACATCTAGATTTAGATACTGTACCTATGATGGATGAAAAGTAAAGGCAATACACTAACATAATCTATAGTTAGCTTTTTCGTGACCCAAACTGGTATAGTGATTTCAAGCAAGTCATTTGCACACCAGTTGCATAAACACAGAGGGGGAAATTTGTCAAAGATTTTCACTGCAGCCAATCAGCTTCTCTGTTTCATTTTGAAATATTACCTGAGCAAACTGAAGAGAGAAGCTGACTGGTTGCCATGGGCAACTGCTCCAGATTCTGCTTGCTCCAGTTTTGATAAATTCCCCCCAGAATGTTCATCAGTGTTTCAGACTCTTGTAGGAACCCTGCACTAAGGGTTAAAGATGAGACAAACAGTACAAGGCACAAGCAGAAAGCAATTTGAAGTGAGAGGACATTTTTATAAACTGAGGGAAATTCACTTTTTTGTAAAATTTGGATTTCCCTTAACATTCTTTAGGGGTTACAATGGTGGCTAGGCCAAAGACGCTGAATCTCCCCAAGCAAGGGCACAAACAGAAATAAAAACATGACAGATGTTCTACACTGTCCAAAAATGAAAAATGTTGGCTAGAGTTACACTTTAAGGCAGCATGCATGCTGAAATGACATGTAATAATACTGACCAAGAGGAAAGAAAAGCATGCTTCAAGTTCACATTACTGCCATTTGATGAATTAGAGCTTTTGAATAGAAAGAAAGTACGCTCAAAAAAGTAATAAAAACTAGACTAGAACAGGACACAAAATAAAAGTAACAACCCTGTATAATTACACACTATACACCAGGACATGTCACTGACAAGTTTTCTAATGAACAAAACACATAGCAGAAGATTGTTATTAATACTAGTTTTGCCTTTTGTCTTATTTCTTGTGCTAGTCCATTGCTTTAATGATTTGTTTAAATAAAAGAGAAAAAGTATTTTTGAAAAATGTAGTCCTAAGGCAGAGCTTCAAATTTGATCAAGAAACCAATCACCATTAATGTTTCACATGCACTTGATCCAATGTCCTGGGTTTCAAAGCTTTCACAGATATATGACACCAAAAGTTGACCACAGGACAGAAAATAAAAGAGAAAAAAAAAAGACAACTGTACCCAACACATTTGACTGACTACTGAAATATACTTAAACAGTATCACTAGAAAGCCCTATGCTACCTCATGCATGCATATCAGCTGAGGCTGCTCCCAGCGTCCATGTATTTGTAGACAGATTTATATTCTGAGATATGATTACATTCCAAAAACAACAAAATTCAGACCTATAGGACATACTGACTGATTTTAAATCGGCAGTGATTAAGTCTTAGAATATCTAACAGAAAATCCTTAGAAGAAGGTAAATACAAAGCAATAGGCTGTATTTAAAAAGACAGATCTGTTGTTATGGTAACTAGAGTAATAGAGTAATACCATGGTGTTCAATTCTGTTTTCTATGGCAAAAGACTATAGCTGCTTACTGGCATGTGTGTGATACTAACATAAGCACACTGCAGTCTTAACGAGCGAGACAGATTCTACATTCCAGGATGTTCTCAGTGTATTTTCAAGGTGTCCTTTAGCAAGCTGCAGGGAAGACTTGGTAACAGGCAGACCCACCCTGTTATGTCTATTCCAGTTCACTAGTCATGCACAGAAGTACTACACAGACAATAAATAACCGGTTCTTTTACTCACCGTCACAAGAAGCCTCTTCTCAGGGTATAATGCAGGGTTGAGGAAGCAACTCGGGTGGCTTACAATCTCATGGTGCTGAAAGGACAGCTCCAAGAGAAAGCATAGGATAAGACTGAGCATGCTCACAACCGCAGAATAGACTGTCCCATTGAAGAGGCTCCAGTCCTGACTGAACAAAGGGTAGACAATAAATCAGTGTCCATGTACAGCTGGAGATAAACTCCTGGGAATATCAGCCTCCTACCTCCCCCACCCAAAAACACTGTGACTTCAAGGCATAGTTAAACGAAAGCCATTTATTTGCATTTCATTTAGATGGAGGAATCGCTAGGGGAAATATATGCAATTTTACAACATGTATAGAAGAATATCAGTTGTTAGCTACTCAAAGCCAAACTCCAGGAAAAAAATGTTTATTTACAAACAGCACTGGTTGTGTAAATTATCAGTAAAAAGCTGTATGTTACATGTTGAGGGGTGATGCAAAGCATAAAGATCTTACTTTGCAGTTTGACAGCTCCTACATACAATTATTGGCTTCCCGCACTGCCAGATGTGTTTTGAGCAATGAAGTGTTCCAGTCGCATCCCCTCTTACCTACCTGCCCATTCACAAAATGCCTTGAATTCCTCTCAATTAATACAAGGTGCTCTGTGAATGGAGGAGAGGATGGGGCAGGGATGTGAAATCATCTTCCCTCCTCCAATCACAGCACACCTTGTATTCTATACAACAATGCACCATAAAGTAATGTACGCTGCACACCGCACAAAAGAAGTGTAAATCCATCCTTAAAATAAATGTAATTCCTAAAACACCACCTAACGCCATTCCAACTCCTAAAACTAACCCCCAATGTAACACTTCAGGCCCAATCACACTTTGTTGTTCTTGTGTGTTGCATTAAGACATGCATGATAACGTTACCCATTCGTATAGAACGGGGTGCCAAAGCAGAAGACAAAACAAATTGCAGCATTGTTTTTTCTCTGCGCAGCACACCACAATGAACTGTAGTAGTGCGTTGCAGCCTCTTGTGGAGCACTGCAGGACCTGTGTGTCAGAGCTGTGTTGCCACCAAACCAATGGCACCGCAACATGCATGTTACTGCAAATGCACTTAGTTGCAAAAGTTTGTTTCGGCCCTAAGGGCCCATTCAACTAGCAGCTACGCTACAACGCACAGCTGCTGGTGTGCATGGCCCAGCATGGTGCTGATGCTCCAATATTTTAGTTTTTGATAGAATGACGAGGGGTTAGAACCACTGTCTGGTTTTGTGTTATAGTTGTCTGTTTCCCCAGTGGGGGGATTCACTCTCTATTTGTCCTGGAGAGAAATATAGGGACTGCTATTGCTGGTGTAGGGTAGTGGGCAGGATTGAGGATTGCAGTATCACAATCTGTCACTAGCAATACCTCTGCACTGGCTCTGGGCTACACTTTGGCTGATCTCCTCTCTGCTATTCGTTGGCAACCATTCCTGTGTGCTTGCACAAGTAATGTACCATCATCAGTGATTGGGATGACTGAAGCCCGTATTATATTGTACATAAGATGTTTAAGTAAAAGTTTAAAATGTGTGGACTGAGCCTTCCTCCAACCTCTAAGATGGGGGGTTTCTCCTGGAACTTGTGGTGGGCTGGACTGCTGCTGTAATGTAAAGGAGTGTATGTGGGGAGAGATCACGGCAATAGTGGTCAGGCCAGGCACAGACTGCTCTCAGAGGTGGGCGATGTGATGAGATTCCGCCCATGGTCCATGAATAACTTGAGAGCCCTGTGTTCAAAGTATTCCAGGGGATCTGAGCCAATACAAAAGGTAGCCTGGGCAACAAAGAGTTAATGGATGCCTGATGCTGCACAGCTGAAACCCGTGAAATGCACACAAACCATCACACAACCACCGCTGGGATCAATAGGTGGATCCCGCTACACAACACTGAAAATGCTTGTTACCCAGTTGCAGTATTTCTGAGTCACTGGCCCAATACAATTCCTCAACTCTTGACTTTGAGTCAGAAGCCAAAGAATCAGTAGGGAAGCCGGGCAACTAACATTTTCAGAATGAGGTCAGCGATGGAAACTTGGCTGCTTCTCACATTCCAGGTTTCCTTCAGAGAGTATGTGCAGCTATTGTTTTTGTTGTTATTTTAATAATAAACCCCTTATCCTCTATATAACGAAAATGAAGCCAAGCACTGCTCACCCTTTATTAAAGCTCCAGCACTCTCTTGATTCCTGGATGGCCATGCAACCCATGATTGTGAGTCTAGGACCCTGTCATGGACCCTCTCCCTTGGGGGTGCGTCATCACACAGTTTGGACTCACAGTTCTCTTGGACTAAGCACCACTTACCCATCATAAGGTCAGCGCATCTCAGCCCAGTAGGAAAGACTGCCCACTGTTACTGCTGAGGAAGAACCTGTGACATCGCTGGAACGGCCTGAAGACTCTAGGAAAAGAAGTATGCACAGTCAACGATGTATTTCAAATAAATACATTAAAAAAATTATCCAAAGAGGGGATTCAGGGAGTGGGAGACACACAGGGGAAAGCTGAAGTTCTGCTTTATTCTCAACTTAATACCAATATAACCTCACCCCTACATCTAACTCAGAAATTCAATAATGTTAGCCATAATCCTCTTCCTCTTTGTCACTTTGCTGACATTATTACACCTGACTTTTTCCAAAACAAATCTTTGTCCTAACATCCAGATAAAACGTTTTGCAGCACTGTTTCCTCCTCCACTCCAGAAATGCAATGTCCCTCGGCGTCCTCACATCCTATACACTGTATAGGGCATGATGACCTACAGCACCTTAGACCACTGGAGTGGAGGGGGAGAGAGGCTGCCGGGACTGTTCTAAAAGCAGATGGCTGCCAGGTTCAGGTGAGTATAACTTTTTATTATTATTGTCCCTAGGCGAAAACGAGTACTTAACCCTTGCAGTGAGGGGGTAGGCCCACTGCACGGATTAAGAATAGTTATGTCTGGAGTTCTTCTTTAAAGGATTAACCTTTTGTTGACCTGCAAGTACTTTACACAGTGTCAAGAACGGTTGCACCTACTGAACCATTGTATGTTATGACTTAAATACACTTCATTGCCTTCTGGTTAAAAACCCCCAAAAAACAAAAACAAAGACAGTATTTGTTAGATTGGTTGCCAAAAAAGCCTCCTTGCTGCCCTCTTGTGGTGATGGGCTATATTACAGACTGCATTTTTCCATCTCCTAAGAAAACAAATAGACAGCACTGTAGCAGAAACAGAATACAGGATGTGCTGCAAGTACAGATTAGCGAATAAATCTGATTTGCTGTGCATTGGGTGGCTCAGGGATGCAAGCGAATCACAACTAGGTGTGATTCATTTTTCAGAAAAGCGGCAGTTTGTGCAAATCAATCATAACAACTGGGATTAATGATTTGCATGATTTTCTGAAACCTATATACATACACTCAAGCAAAACGTGTGTAAGATTTGCAGCTGCACACAAGTTTGCAGACATCGCTCTTAACTGTCCTTTAGTTGGAGAGACAGTCCCTCTTTGGGAACAAAATTGTGCTGTTATTCTTTCCTCCTCTTTTTGGTCTAATGTATAGACCTCCCTAAAACCAAATATACTATGTAACTGCAAGAAGTGTTTTACTATGCTAAACCTTTTATCCAGGTTATAAATTATTGCATTTATTATTTTGTAGAGCCAGTGCAAAGGAAAAGTAGGTGAACTTTTACCACTAGGGGCATGGCTAACAGGTGTACCTCTTTCTCATTTTAGAATATTGGAATTTATGTTTGCAGATGCTATGGAGTTTTTGGACTTGTAATGGAAACATCCAGAAACATCCAGAAACATCTTGAGCATCATCTCCACTTTCTTTTTGCAAGAGTTCCTATAAAATGAGGCCAATACTTTATATCAACCTAAACAGGATGCCCATCATTAAAAGGACAACTTCGCTTTAACCATTTGAAGTCTGCGGTGTTAAACCCCCTTCCTGGCCAGGCCATTTTTCAGTATTCAGCGCTGCGGTACTTTGACTGACATTTATTCCGTCATGCAACGCTGTACTGAAATTTTATAACATTTTTTGGGGACAGATAGAGCTTTCTTTTGGTGGTATTTAATCACCACTGGGGGTTTTATTTTTTAATATATTAAGGAAACGTTACCGAAAATGTAAAAAAAACCAAACAGTTTCCTCTATATTAAAATGATAAAACATTTATTATTACCCAATTTTTTGCTAAAATATAAAAGACGGGGTTACGTCAAGTAAAAAGACACCAAACATGTTAAGCCTTAAAATTGTGCACGCACGAAACCTCAAAAAATTGGAGTTACGTACCTGGTAACTCTGTTTCTAGGAACCTTCCAGGACAGCATTAGAGAGATAGGCTCCTCCCACCGGAAACAGGAAACACATCACCCACACCTAGAATAAAAAGAGTACCAGCCTAGCACACCTCAGTTAAAACACAAGAACCGAAGGATACCGCATCACAAACTCAGTCTCATGGAAGATGTACACATACAGAATTTATACATATGTACATACTCTTTTTATTCTAGGTGTGGGTGATGTGTTTCCTGTTTCCGGTGGGAGGAGCCTATCTCTCTAATGCTGTCCTGGAAGGTGACTAGAGAAAACTACAATACCCCAAATTGGCCATAGGTGACGCTTTAAAAGCTTTTACCGCTCATCAGTTTAGTGTTATCAGTGATTGATGGCCCTAAAATGATTGCTCTCACTCGGACGTTCGCGACGATATTTAGCAATGTGTAATTTAGCATGCAATTGTAATTTTCGCACGCTGGCGCATTGAACGTGTATTTACGTTTATATGTGTGTAAATGTGGGGGTGGGGGACTTAATACATACTTTCATCTAGGGATGCACCGATACTGGATTTTCGGTATCGAGCACTCACCGATATACCGATACCGTAAGTCCCATTAAGTCCCCAGATGATTTTTGACTATTTAGAAAGCTGGGCAGCGAGTCATTACACGGCACTCAGGTTCCTGATTGGCCGGGAAGCCAGCTCCATGTACCCTGGCGATGAGGGAGCATGGAGCTGACTTCTCAGCCAATCAGGAAGCCGGGTGGCGTGTAATGACTTGCCGTCCGCCTTCCTGATAACGGAAGTTCCAGTATCGGGAGCATTTGGGCAAGTACAAGTACTCGGAATCGGCGCCCCCATGTGTGGCGCACATTGCATTGGTAGCTGAACATGGCTGGGAACCACACAGAGAAAATGTGGATGTAAGCAAGTATTTTTCTACTGAAAAGAATGAACAGAGCACTGGATCTTCTGAACTTCCTAGAACTCAAGTATGAGCCTCTTAATATCCAGCAAGGTGAATTTTGATATTAATAGATTATCAGCAGAATGAAGGCCGAACCACTTCTTGGTTTCAGTTTCTGAAAAGGGTTCATCAAAGGTTCTTCCACCATTTGTAGTTGTTGAGAGAAACTCACTCTTCTTGGCCAAAAAGAGTCTACGAGGATCATCCTTCACAAGTCCGAGCTGATTTTCTCACCTATACTCCCAAGAAGAATCAGTGTAAATTTGTACGCTAGGCCAAATTTCCACCAGTGAGCTAGTGCATCTAGACCTCTCGGGTTTGGTGGGCATCCATCTGGACATCAGCAATTGAAAGACTTCGTAATGAAGTTCCCATTCCCCTTGTTTGAGGGGGGACTCAAATTTGGATATCCATTTGCACAGTTCTTTTTTACCCTGATATGTTTTGCTGGAGATGGAAGCAGTTCTTGGCATCCTTTCGAGCTCGGTCCCTCTGAAGCAGTTGTGATATTGTCAAACATGATAAAGACATGCTTTGCAAAGATTTGTGTCTTGAAGTAAGATGTAGGTTCTTCTTCTCCTTTTCTCCTAGCACCTAGTTCATTGTTGCTGCTGAGAAGGTTTGCAGGCAGCTTATTTAGGAAGCCTTTCTTCTTATCAGCTGATCTCTTCAAAATCTTCTCTAGTTTTGGGCCGAATTAAAGCCTGCTGTAGAATGGGAGGCAATGCAGCCTTTTTTTTTTTGAAGCTGTGCCCCCTGGCCAAATCTTAAACAGGCCGCTTGTCTAACAGCATCCACCAGCGCTGTTCATGCAATAATCTGTACTGTTTCGGCCAAGTCATGTGCCATATATGCAAATGCCTTAGAAATTAGTTGGAGAGATTGCACCCACGGGGATTGGCAATTGTGGGATAACTGTAGTTTCTGGTTGCTTAAAAGTTAATAGTAACTCTCAAGCACGGCCCCATTCACTTGCCGACAGGTGAATGTAAGCAGCTGGGAGCAATACCCACACTGTTATTTGATTTTTCAAATTGCAATAGCCAATAGCAGGCTGGCTATTGCACCCACCCACTGAGCAGAGGAGTGGACACAGATAGCAAGTACTCTCTAAGGTCCGCTCCTCTGCCCAGCGGGTGGGTGCAATAGCCAGCAAGAGGTAATGCACACATATGGTGGCAGTGTCCAAAAATAAGACCCTATTTGCAGGAGGTCGCCTCGGAAATGTCCAGAATTCAGGGAACCTCAGTGCCACTTGACCCTTGGGTAATGCTGTTGCATGGCTCTGAAGGCTCAGTGGGCAGCTATACCAGTTCTATTACACCACATTTACTTTCCTGCTTTTCCCCCCCTCCCTTCCTGTACCACCTGCCCTCTCCCCCCTACACGCTATGCCTGGTTCCCCATTGTATGTGGGTGCAGGAGTGTAGAGATCTCTTCTGCGCTTCCTGTCCTGCGCTGCGTGCCATGCCCCCATTGTTGTGTCATTGTCTTTCCCTAAGCCCTCGTTCACACCTGAACGTTTTGTAGCGCGTTCTACGCTCGACGAACGCTCTACAAAACGCTCAAAAATATAAATCCCATTGTATTCAATGGTCTCGTTCCCACCTTGGCGTATTTCCTTAACGCGCTACAAAACGGCCCACGCCTGAAAAGGTACAGGTACTACTTTGGGCCGTTTTATTGCGCGTTTCCATTGGGATACAGCCAAGTAGCCTTCGGAAACGCGCGCGGTCGCGCAACTTTTTTACCGTGAATCGCGGTAAAAAGACGTGCATATGCAATACGCTTAGGTGTGAACGAGACCTAAATGTCTGCAATTGTGATGTATTATTTTGTGGATTTTTGTGTTGTTTATTTTTGTTTATCTGCAAAAATGTTACCAATAAATACTTATTATACAAAAAAAAAAAAAAAAAGAAAAAAATACTGGTGTCCTGCACTGCACAAGACATGAGCAGTATATATGGTGCAGCTCATGCTGTGACCTGGATTGGAGGAGGAATCCCTGCGCTGCCCACCAAATCGGTCTTCACAGCAAGGGTAACAACTTCTGTGACTCAATTCCCTTTTTCTGAATGAACAAGGACTACTTCTGGGACGCCCTACCACCTGTATATATCTGCACATGTAAATATCTGCAGCTGTATTGTAAACACATAAGGCCTAGTCCCACTGGCACATATAAGGCCAAGGATTCAGTAAGGTAAGGTAAATTCTGACCCCTAGAACCTACAATGCAATACCATTATCAAAATCCAATGCTGTAGCATCATTATACATATATAGCATATGGATTGCATGCAGTTAGCTATTCATGTAAAAAACACAAATGCAAAAGTAAATACCACATGTAAGATTATTTTTACTTTAACAACTGTAATCATAAAAATTTACATATTCATGGACCAACCATCCTGTGGTAAAATTCATGAATTTCAATTGTGTCTATAGCTAGAGCTGTAGAAACTCAGCATAAAGGCAATTTTACAATAGCAACTCTGCAGCAGAGGCCTGCAGCAGCCACATATCCAAGTGCTCATTCAATCAGCTACAAATTGCTGGTGAGCCATGGCTGACAGCAGCTGAATTGCGGATAGCAGGAACAGTCACTGAAGCAGACGATTCTGTCGCTAGCTTTAAACACTGCAAAAAGTCAATCAGTGATTGAACTACAAATCATCTGGAATTTCTGTGACACAAACCATTCATTGATTGAAGTGCATTTCCTATCAACATAAACAATAAAGAGAGGGATTCTGTGGTTATTATAAATGACTGCCGCAACATCAGTGCGATACATGCCCAAAGCATGAGGCCATTGTTGTGTTGTAGCCATGTCTGAAATCACCACTTGCAAATCACTAATCCAAAGTATGCATGCATAAGGCCTGTACTACAATGATGGAGGACTGAGCCACAGTATTACAGGGATCCCATCACTTGTCACACACACATACCTGGAAAACCTCTAAATGTTGCAGGTGGTAATAACTTAGGAGAACACACGCACCAGGTGACTTGGTAAATGCCAGTTGTAAAAGAAGTAGTCACCCGCACACCTAGCTCCAATGTATCAATCCATCCTTTTATTGACATCAATGTTACACATGTTATCACAAGTAAAAAGCAACGTTTGTATCTGTAGTACAATGTCATGTATATCTGACATCAATAAAAGGACGGATTGATGCATTGGACCTAGATGTGTGGGTGACTACTTCTTTTTACATTTAGATTTATGTGGCGCCATCCGCATGTCAATCAGCACCCTCCATTATATTACTATGAGATTCTGGTATGGCAGTGCAAGGGGACACAAGTAAATTGGTAATTGCCAGTACACATGGAATAGGAACTTAAAAAAAACAAAGTGAACAAAAGATCTTGGTCACCGCCATATTCATTTCATGTATGTGCTCAATACATTCATATACATTCTAATTTTCCATGTATAGCACACGGCATAACAAATTAAACATGTAGTTGCAAACGGCTGCCCTTTCTAGTTCTCCAGACATACCACAGAAAAAAAAGACTTCTGTAACTTAGGTATAAGGCATGCAGTCTTTCATACCACCAACATAAGCTATCCACAAGAGGTGGGATAGTGATATAATTATAGCTTAAAGCAGAGGTGTCAAACTCAAATACACAGTGGGCCAAAATGTAAAAAATGCTCCACGTCGAGGGCCGGGCTGGTTCACACAGTATAATACCGTGGTCTATACAGTATATCACACAGTATAATACCGTGGTCTATACAGTATATCACACAGTATAATACCGTGGTCTATACAGTATATCACACAGTATAATACCGTGGTCTATACAGTATATCACACAGTATAATACCGTGGTCTATACAGTATATCACACAGTATAATACCGTGGTCTATACAGTATATCACACAGTATAACACAGCGGCATGTACAGTATATCACACGATATAATACCAAAGCCTGTACTTTTAATTATTAAAAAGCATGATACACAATTAAAATAAAACCGTTTTTTAAAAACTTTTTTATTTACTTTCCCTTTAAAGAAATAGCCTAAATATTTAAATAATAAAAGCCAAAAACAGACATTAAAAATAGTACAGAGCATTTACAACAAAAGAATGTAAGAAAAAGTTTTTCCATCTGGTGCCCGCTTCTGTGGATTCTTCCTCTGCTTTCTCTCCTCATTGCGCAGGGGAGGTATCAGTGGGGAATCAGGAAAATCATCAATTAGAGATGTTTTAAAAAATAGATTTATCTCTATTAAAATTACAGTAAAAAAAAATTATAAGGGGATGCTCACTGGGCACAGTATTGCATCCATAATGCCCCCATTGAGCATCCCCCCACATCATTTTTACTATAATTTAAATAATAGAGATCAAACTATTAGATTACGTACTAGTGTAGAGGCAGGCAGTACACAGGTGTCACAGATACTACTTTCAGTATATCACTCCCCCTCTTCTCCATCACTTCTACAGGTACAGAAGTGATGGAGAAGAAGGGGAGAGATATACTGACAGTACCTGCAGGCTGCAGCTCTCCTGGCTCTCTGCCGTCTGGTTTGGATCCTGATTCCCGCCAAGGAGCACCTCACGTCATCTGGACTGGACCTCAGGACCCCCTTCAGTCACCTCACGGCCACACCTCCCATGTCGCGCTGTGCTGCTGCCAGCTGGGTAATGCTGCAGTCCTATGGGCGGCGGCAGCTCTCCGGCACCTCAGTCCCATGAAGATCGCCGCGGGCAGCGTGAGAAAGCTGCCAGCGGGCAGGGCCAGATCTAATGATAATTATCATCAGGAGGGCCAGAGATAATTCCGTCACGGGCCAGTTCTGGCCCGCGTGCCTTGAGTTTGACACGTATGGCTTAAAGTGACATTAAGCCTTTAACTGTTTTTTATTCATGCAAATGGTAGGCGCACGTTGAAAGCATATCCTATGTTTTGTTTTTTTAAATGGCCGCTACAACGCTCTCCCCGTACACCCGCTGCACTGGTACCTCCATCAGGTAAGCAGGTGCTGTGGAGTCACCCGTGCGTGTGTGTGTGTTAACAGCCATGCCCGCAGTAGCTGTGTGCATCCATAGATACACACAGCCCTGTGGCAGGCCACGCCCCTCCTGTCCACCAAACAGGTTGATTGATGGCAGAAGGAGCCCATACTTTAACCCCTTCATGACTGAGCTTGTTTTTCGTTTCTGTACGCAAATGACTGAAGCACTTTTTACATTTTTGCTGTGCGATTCTTACACGTCAGTAATATACTTTCTTACAAAGTGCACCCACACATATTACATATTGTTTTTTAGAGGACAGATAGGGCTATATATGTGTACCTAACGCCTCACATAAGACATTATAGAACAAATAAAATATTTTAAAAAAAAAGGAAAAAACTTAAATAAAACACTTTTTCCCCAGTTTTGATTTGTAGTATGTTTTACAAAAACAACACAGCTGAAAAAAAGCATTAAATACATTCATTTATTTGTCCTTTATTTGGAAAAACCTCACATTCCTAGGATTTTAGATTTTTTTCTGTACTTCTCAGCCTAAAACTAAGACCTAACGTTTGAATCTTTTTTTCAAGAGACCCACAACTCCCAAAGCTCAGATCCACCTGATTACATGTGAGTACAATCATCTCACCCATTCTTCACCCCTCCACTCTACCATCTTTTATCTGCGCTAGGTCGTTGTGCTTCTTCCTCCTTTTTGTTTCCTCTTTAGCACATCATGACCCACCTCCCGGCTTCCTCATTAACTAGGAAGCCGGCTTCACTTGTTTCTAGGCAGCGTGGCTTCCTGACCAATCAGGAAGCCGGGACGCGAGCCATGACGTTCTGCCTGGCTTCCTAATTGGTTAGGAAGCCAGGCGGCCTACCGATAAGTGAAGCCGGCTTCCTAGCCAATCAGGAAGCCAGGCGGCATGTCATGATCCGCCTGCCTGATTGGCTAGGAAGCCGGCTTCACTGGTTCCTAGTAGGGATGCACCCTAAATTTCGCAAATTGCCATGGCGGCCGAAAATTCAGTGTGCCTTCTGATGCAGCACTGGTGCCCAGTGGGGAGGAGAGAAGCTTTCTGGCTAGTTCACACCAGAACTGTGTGCGTCTGCGCAGTTGCAATATGTTTTGCCACGATTGATGCTTTGCTTTTTTTTAAAACTTAAAAATGGGATTTCAGGTGCATTCCAGTGCGTTTGCATGCACTTTTGATGCGTTCCGTTGCAATCTGACACATCCAATAGGGTAAGCAGTATTTTTTCTGACTGCATCAGAACGGACTGCACTGGTGTGAATAGAGCACGAGAAAGCCCATAGGAAAGCATTGTGATCTATTTTAGCTGCAGCAGCTAACCTGAATGGACTGCATCTGGTGTGAACTAGCCCTTCAGGATGGAGAGTGGCGCTGCGAGGTGACAGCTGTCATCGTTGCAGGAAGTCGAGCTTTCCTCCCTCACCTCCCCGTTTGGCCTCCTGTGTCAGGATGGAGAGCGGAGATTAGAGGAGAGTGCTCTGCTCTGCCACAGGACACAGAGCTCTCCTCCCTCACTGTGACAGCCAATTCCAGATGGAGAGCGGGTATACAACCACTCACCAATCAGCTGATCGGTGAGTGTTTGTAAATAACTGGACATAGTGTGCATACTGTATACCAGTTATGAATTAATGGGAAGTGATCTATATCACTTCCCATTCATTCACGATTGTGGTCATAGTAAGCACACAATATCCACAAGTTATGAATGAACTGGGGGCTGCAGAAAGAGATTGAGGACTCTGTGTCTTCAATCTCTTTTTGTGTTTTAAAAAGGAAAATATCAGGGGTATGTTTAGACCTGATGTTTCCCTAAAGCCCCCGACTGTAAAGAAAAAAAAAGAAAAAATTACATTTTTAAAAGATTGGAAAAAATAAATCATTTTTGGTTTCGGCCTGACACATTTTTTATTTTCGGTTCCGCTCTTAAAGTTCCATTTCGGTGCATCCCTAGGCAGCCTGGCTTCCTAACCAATCAGGAAGCTGGGAGGCACATAATGACCCACCTCCCTGATTGGTTAGGAAGCCAGGCTGCTTAGCCAACCAGGAACCCACCGCCTGACTCCCCGTTTGGAAAGGAAACCGGCTCCATGTTCCCTCATCACTGGAAGTTCTGGTATCAGAGGTAAGTATCGGAGCATTTGGGCACGTCCGCACTCAAATACTTATACGGCACTGATAACGATACTATTATCAGTATTGGTGCATCCCTCATTTATATTTATTAGGGATGCACCGATACCATTATTTCCAGATCAAGTACCGATACTTGTCCAAGTACACACAGATACAATTACTGATACATTTTTGTTTAGTGTCGTGTGACAGTTTTTTCTAAAACAATACAGACTAATGATTTCAGGACAGTGGTGGAGCGCCAGAGTCCTGTCACAGCTGCAACCCTGGTAGTTCTCATGAACATGCTAAGTATCAGCACTGGTATCTGAACATCCTAAGAACTAGTATTTACATCAAGTGTTAAAGAGGTTTTGGATACCTGCAGTTAGAAGATGCTGCAAGTATGCTTGGTGTTGCAATAAAGCAGCAGAGGATTATCTGGAAGCTGGTGTGCTTGAGGACGTATTCTTGACAGTGTGGACTGGAGTTTAGCAATGTAGAACTGGATGTCCGTGTGGTACACTAATGAAAGATTAACCTTGGTGGTGGTGTACGGCAACCGCACATATCCCAGGATGCAGAGGGGATCAGTGGATGATTCCCGCTTTATTCCAGGATGGCAAGGGTTAACAGTGTTGCCAGGATGGAGAGTGGTGGTTCAGGATTGTTAGGAATCACCAGGATGGCAAGGGTTAACAGTGTTGCCAGGATGGAGAGTGGTGGTGGGTTGAGGAGAGATTACTTAGGATGGAGAGCAGTAGTAAAGATCAGCGGTTTGCCGGGCGTCAGCAGATGGCTCGATCGCCAGGCAATTCAAACTCCCCAGCTTTAGGCTGGCTGGTGAGGAGGAGCTGTGTGACTTCACGGGAGTGGACAAGTGAGGAGGCAGCGCTGAGCTCCTATTCGGGAACGAGGGCGCGTATCTTACATCTTGCATTTTTCAATAATAAATTACAGTAGCAATCTTGCCTCAATTTTATCTAGGTCCTGTTGAAGTGAATTTATGTCTTGTTGAGAAATTACTGCTGTACACAGTTCAGTAACATCCGCAAACACCGGAGTTTGAACTATTTATTCCAAGCTCGATGTTTATGAATAGCATAAACAGGATCAGTACCAAGACCGAACCCTAAGGCACCCCACTCACGACTTTTGCCCAATCAGAAGATTAACCATTTATTACTACCCCCTGGATCCATTTGTGCAGCCAGTTTTCCAGCCATATACATACAATTTCATCCAAACAGATAGACCTTAGTATGTGAAGTGTTTGTGTGGTACTGTATCAAAAACGCTTTAGCAAAGTCAAGATACATCACATTCGCTTTCCCCCAATCAGCTGGTACCATACCTGATGTTATGCTGAATACTGAAAAATGGCCTGGATGGGAAGGGGGTTTAACACCGCGGATGTCAACTGGTTAAAGATTAGGAACAGTGGTCTGGCTACAACCTGGCCAGGTTCCTTAGAGTACCCGCGGATGTACTCTGATCACTGACAGCCACTGAGATTTGTCGAATCTTTTGTTACTAGAACTGGTGCCTTGTTTATTAGCCCCATCTGACTCTTCTGTAACGATAGAAGCAAAGAATCAGCTTTCTCCATGCCACTGGTAGCCAACTTTCCCTTTTATGGAGCCTAAGGCCTCATTCACACTGCTAAGAGCCAGCCTGTACAGAGATGTGCAGGTCAGGTGAGCGTACAACGGCAAACTCCCATAGAAAAGAACAGGCTGCTGCTTACAATCACACGCAGCACCTGTCCTTCCCGGGAGGGGCCCGATAGGCCGTGCACGCCGCACGGATTTGTACGGGCTGGCTCTCAGCAGTGTGAATAAGGCATAAATGTTCTGTCCTTAACATGTATATTGTTAATAGGCTCAGTCTCTATTAAACCATGGCCAATATTTAGTGTGATTTAACCACAGACTTTTTACCATGGCACACCAGATTTGCTGCAGGCCCATACCTGCCTCTTTGTAATGTTCTAATTGGCAGCTCCCACATAAAGATTTTCCTGGGTTCCCACAGATGTCAGTAAACACTTTTACAACGTTACCTTATCAACACCATTACAATAAAACGTTATACGAAAGATTTTCTTCTCACAGTTCACTCAGCAATAAGAAACTATGAAGCAAAGCACCTGAACTCCATTTGAAAGCGGCTCTTCTGGTAACTACATATGTGCACATCGTTAACATTCAAAGAAATCCTTATAAACCCCAATTATTGTGCTAGTATTCCCTATAAACCGTCTCAGCACCCACTCCCACATCGCCCGCAGCAACCCGTTTGTCATGCAAGGCTTGCTTTGAACTCCCGCGCTGACGTCATTTCCGCCTCTACCAATATGGCGGAGTATTCGCCCGTGACGTCTCATTTATGGGACAGTCGGCTGGCTGCGTCACTAGCGGTTGCCATGGAAATTTGTCAGATTTGACAGGAGGCTTCGAGACTGGGTGTCGATAAGCCATCGATAGGAGGAGGTGATCGCTGTATGTATTTATGTACGTAGTGACATGCTTATAGGAGATTCGGACTGATTGTGTGTGTGGAGGTATCACCTGCACCTTATGCCTCATTGTCAGCCCCTATTGTTCTACATACCTGGCCATTTCTAGACATAGATCTGTGCTGCCTGAGCATTTGATCCAGAAGCAAACTTCTCTCCAACATCAGTTTAGTTTGGCAGTATACAAAAAACAAAACAAATGAAGGGATAGACACGATGACCTGCTGTCAGAGTCACACGAATCCTATCATGGCTTCATTGGATTGTACAGATGTATTTGCTTTAGAAAAATGCACCTTTAATCTAAATAGGCCGAGATCATGTAAATAGATCTAAACAGAACATTCCATGGACATGGATTTTATTGTCAAATGTACTACCGGTATTTCTGGGACATTTCTTGAGACAAAATGCCTGCTGACAGATCTCCATATATGTGAAGAAGAAATACTATGGGCCATATTTATGTTATTCACACTACCCGCATATCAAAATCAAATTGTAAGGTCAGGTAAAATACCATTGTTTCTAACAGTGCCAATTTACACCCTGTGTTAGTGTACCCTGTGCCCCCTCCCAAAAAAAGGCAGGCTGCATTTTATTTAGTATGGCGGACACCCTGCAGCACCCTATAGAAAGAAAGGAGTCCAGACAGGAAAATGTTGATACTAGTCCACAGGCCCTTCAGCACTGGAGGTGCTTTGATAGGGGAAACCTCCCAAAGTTACTCCCAGTGTTAGCCAACACTGATGGGCTCCAGGCTCCTCAGCACCCCCAGTCCCCCGGAGATGGTGTTAGCAATGGGGACTTATGTGTCACCTACCTTTTGCTAATGGGGGTCAAGTACATGGATGTCCATTATCTGGTCATGTGATCCTTTGGACCTCTTACCAGTTAACCTTTTGTTAAAAAACAGTAAAAAAAAAAAAAGTATTCTTAATTTCACGAATATTTACCACCTCCCAGTATCCAGCAATGTGCTAGTCTGTCTCCCCAGTTGTTCAGATCCTCCCTACTCAATCTTCAGATGAGAATAAAGAGGAATCATGCCTCTAAGTCAGTCCTACAGTTGGTGAGAACTCTGGGGAGATGTCTTCCTAGAGATCTTTGTGATACCAATTATTGTAAATTCTAGGGATGAATCATTACCATTTTTTACAGACTGAGTATGAGTACTGATACTTTTCCTAAAGCACTCCTCACAAATACCAATACTTATTTTTTAGTATCATGTTACAGTTTTTCTAAAACAATGCAGACTAATGATTTTAGGATAGTGGTGGAGCACCAGGGCCCAGTCACAGCTGCGACTCTGGTAGTTCTACCGCTGACTCCAAGCTGTAGAGGGACTACAATTCTCAGCAATACATTTTATAGCAATGCAGAATCCCATCAGCTCTAGAGGAGTACAAATCTCAGCAATACATTATATGGCAATGCAGAATACCACCAGCTATAGAGGACTACAAATCCTAGCACTACATTATACAGCAATGCAAAATAATACCATCAGCTATAGAGGACTACAAATCCCAGCAGAACATGATACAGTAATGAGGAATAATAGTATTATTCTGCATTGCTGTATACTCTATTGCTGGGATTTGTATTCCCCTATAGTTCATGGTATTATTAAAATACCATCAGTTATTAGAGGAGTACAATTCCCAGCAATAGAGTATACAGCAATGCAGAATACCACCATCAGCTATAGCTGACTACAAATCTCAGCAATAGAATATACAGCAATGCAGGGTCTCATGAGGGGGAGAAATGCGGGCCGTCGGAAGCGCTGTAAATGGGCACCACTTGGTTCCCAAGAAGGCTGCTGCGAGGTTCCCTGTGCCTGTATCAGTTTTTGTTATTGGGGCATTTTCATGAGTGCTTGTGAAAATGCCCTGTATCAGCACCGATAATGATACTGGTATCGGTATCAGTGCATCCCTAGTGAATTCATAATTGGCTTTATTCCAATTATGGCCAGTAATATAACCATTTGGACTAAGTTCAATAGCCATTCATACACAAATATACAAGGTAATGTATCAATATTTTTCATTTGCAGCTTACTCGCTCATCACTAAATTAGTAAAGGGGTCCTTAGGACCACTTATAAGTTAGTAAAATGCTCCAGACATCCAGCAGAGGGGGACGTCCCTTACTCTCATTCTGTGGCTTCACTGAGGTACAGAGAAAAGGCTTTGCTGTTGTGGAAACTAATAAGGCTTCATTGCACCCCTTTTGCACTAGGAGATAAGAGGCCTCAAATTTTGAGGATCATTGGCAGGACAATTCCTTCAGGATTTGCTTTTCAAAGAACTCCTCCTGTCGTAATATTCTTTCTAATGTATTCCTTATAATACACAGAGCCACTGGTCTCTGCCAGGTCTACGTGACCCGACAAGAGACCCATGTTGTGTCTGCGCATGCACAGTATCTCTTTTCAGAAGAGAACTTTAGTTGTAAGGAAGAAAATGCATAATTCCATGGACTGGTAAGCATTTTCAAAGTGTGACAGTAAGGCTGGGTTCACACCATTTTCCGGACCAGATCTGGAACATAGTGCATTGCGGTTTTGCTGTGATTGTGATGCATTCCAGTGCATTTTCCGGACCAGATCTGATCTGGAAAATGGTGTGAACCTGCCTGCAGTTCCAGTGCATTCCAGACCAGACAAAATGAGACCTGCAGTGTTTTTGTGGTCTGGAACGGACTGGGCTGGTGTGAACAGAGGCCAGAAATAGCATAGGGATACATTAGGATGCATTTTGGGCCTGGAAACAATCTGGTCTGGTCTGGGGATGAACTGGATGTGGTGTGAATGGGCCCTTAGGGATGTAAAGTTTAATTTTAGGTAGGTTGAGCGAAGCTCCTTTTTAATTTGCCTTTTTTGACTCGAGTATAAGCCGAGGGGGGCACTTTTCACCCAAAAAAATGGGCTGAAAATCTCGGCTTATACTCGAGTATATACGGTATACATTATTTTTTAACAGTACATAATGAAGTATACAGTGATGTTTGAGATTGCAACCTAGTAAACATATACAGTAAACTCTCTGTTATGCAGAATTCAACTAGCCAGAACTCTCATCTAACCAGAAAAAAAAAATCCTGTGTATTACATAGTTACATAGTATTTGGTGTTGAATAAAGAAATACGTCCATCAAGTCCAAACCATATAGGTCCACGCATCATCTCATTCTTAGGGATACTGGTATCCCTGGATATTACGGTCCCTCAAGAAATTGTCCAAACGTTTCTTGAACAAATCTATACTCTTGCTGAAATTACTGCCGATGGCAGTGAGTTCCAGACCTTAACCGCTCTTACTGTAAAGAACCCTCTTCGCCCATTGTGCTGGAATTTTTTCTCCACCAACTTTAGGTGAAAGGTCACTGTTGTGCGGCAAGTATTATTCAGGAAACGATCTTGTGCCTATTTGTCTTCATTTGTTTTAAGTGTGTCATTTGTGTAGAGTGTTTTTGATTACTGCATTTCAATATTAATATGAAGTCAATACAGAGTTTAAGTTATGGTATAGTATGGGGTATGGCTTTAGTTAGATCTATTTTTAATAGTAACTCTCAAGCAACCAGAAACTACATTTATCCGGAATCTACCAATGCTCGTGGATGCCAGATAACGGGGAGTTTACTGTACTTTGATAGTCACAAGGATCTTTTTTTTGTCAGTTTTGTAGATACTAAACCGAAACTCAAAAAAAGTTTACAGATTACGGTATAAAGATAAATGAAATGTATAAATATAAAGTAAGCTTGACATGAGTCACATAATTGTCATTTGTAATGCTTTGTGATTTGCTAGAACAGTCTAGAAAGCAGATACAAGCTTCCCATGCTTTTTCAGAGCAGACACCTGACCATATGTGCCAGAAATCACATGCATTCTTTTGACCATTTAGTTACAGAATTGAGTTACATTTATATTGAATTAGTGTGGTCTAGAAAGGCACATTTGTGTAGAGTGCTTTCATAGACTGTCCTGTGAGTTCCTGGAAAAGTCCATGCTTTATATCAAGTTATACAGTGCATTATTCAAAGCATTTTAATCTGCATTTGGCACCCCACAATATAGTGCAACGTATCCAGTTTTCTCATTTTGATGGAGGTGAGTACATGTACAGCTTCAGATATTTCTAGTGTTAGTCATTAATGTTCAGTTACTTAAAGTGACACCAAAAACAGGAGTTAAAGGAGAACTATGAGGTGAGTGATTTTCACTCAGCCTCATAGTTCTAGCCGACGTGTGACAATGAGGCTGTCACAGGTCGGCTCAATAGATCGGGAGGTGAGCGCACACATACCGTCGCTCGCTCACTTCTCAATCATGTCCCTGCAGAGAGCCGTGACAGTCACCGCTCCCTGCAGGGATTCCCCCCTCCCCGTTCCAATCCTCCAGTGCTGACTGGCGGAACGGACGGGGGAGGGGGCGGGTACAGCTGACTCTGCCTCTAGATAGGCAGAGCCAGCTGTCAATCACGCAGCTGGGTGGATCTTGACAGTAATGTCGGGATCTGTCCCGGCTGCGGCGGTCTTAGTATACCACGAGCTGTAGCTCCTAATATTGAGCTTTGGGTCACGGTAGGACGCTAGTTTATGTCCTCCCGTGACCCTTAGGAGAACTATGGGGAAAAACACTTACCCCATAGTTCTCCTTTAAATACATTCACGTACCTAAACTATTAACAAAAATGTATCTTATTCATGTATCACTCGGCTGTAGATCCTCCAATCATCTCTGAATTGGTGCTGACGCTGTCCTTCCTTCTGGAGGGTAGTTACTTTTTGTTCCCCATGGTCCCTGTGTGTGTTGTAAAGCTCACTCCTGTGATGGAAAACAATGCCAATACAAATTATTAAACTAAATGTGAGATTGTTGTCCATCACAGGAGTGAGCTTGGAGCGGTGACAACTTTACAACACACACAGGGACCACGGGGAACAAAAGTAGCCACCCTCCAGAAGGAAGGACAGCGTCAGCACCAATTCAGAGATGATTGGAGGATCTACAGCCGAGTGATACATGAATAAGATACATTTTTGTTAATAGTTCAGGTACTTGAATGCATTTTTAAGATTTAACTCCTGAGTTTAGTGTCACTTTAACCCTTCCTATATATGTTTTAAATGACAGGTCTTTTTATTGGGATCAGCAACTACCAAGATCTTGGCGCAGAAGAATAGATGGCTGTGTTGATAGTTCAGGCGCCTGATAAGGTCATTGTTAAATCAAGGGTTAGGGGTTTAAAACGGGGTGGACAAATTACAACCCCAATTCACAAAAAGTTGGGACAATGTGTAAAATCTACATAAAAACAGAAGGCAATGATTTGCACATCTCATAAACCCAAATTTTATTCAGAACAGAAAATAGAAAACATATCAAACGTTTAAACTGAGAACAGTTTTTGAGACGTGTTGCAGGCATCAATTTCAAACGGACCTTTTTTTGTTAAAATGGTCCATTTTCTCAGTTTAAACATTGGATATGTTTTCTATTTTCTGTTTTGAATAAAATATGAGTTTATGAGATTTGGAAATCATTGCATTCTGTTGTGTAGATTTTAAACAGCGTCCCAACTTTGTTGGAATTGGGGTTGTAATATGGATATTTTTTTCAAAAACCTCAAAAGTTAGGAACTAGCTGTCATTTTGGGGGAGCGTTGGCTACTTGGTTCCTGGGATTTGTCCAGCCCTGGAAGATTAAGGGGGTTATTCACAAAAGGGTGAAGAGTTTGGAGAAGACAGGAGAAGAGAACAATATAGGCCAACATAGCTGATTTGGAAAAATTCTCCAATTCTGCTCACTTTCCAGTTCAGCTATATTGTCCTAGATTGATCACTTCTCGTGCGTTCTCCAAACTCTTCACCCTTTAGTGAATAACCCCCCAAGTCACAGGGCAGGGGTGGGCAATTTCGGCCTTCCTGCTGTTGTCCAACTGACAGTTACAGGCATGATTCCCAGAGGCATGTTAGGATTTGTAGTTAAAGCATAGCTGGAGGGCCGTATTTGCCCACTCCTGTGATAGGGCGTTTGGGAGATTAATTGATAGGGTGCATGTGGTTAGGGTTGCTTTCAGTAGGTTAGATTAAAGTAGATCTAATTCCTATCATTAAAATCTAATGGAAGCTTTAACATGTTAAGGACATTTTAACACACATTGCGCAGGCATTGTCCACCATTGTCACCATCAGAAAATTGATCCAGAGTATGTATGTGTAACTTGAACGGACCAAGTGAAGAAAGAAACAGGCTGGATGGGATCAGTAGCAATGAAAGGAAAAAAAAGATGGAAAAAGCTGAAAACAGTATTTCATGGGGGGAAAAAAAGCATGGCAATTGTTGTTGCTACACAGTGCTTTAGTAAACTTAGTGCCACCCAGTTCGGGATTAGATTTCCTTTAAAAGTGTTATTAATCCCAAATGACAAAACATATTCTCTTGTAACCACCTTTGTATTTACTGTATTCTTATATGCTCAGTATTCTGTTCAGAGTACCATCTGTACCTGCTAAAGATGCATTTGATGGATTGCTGCAGTAGACTTCTGGGTATCGGTTGGCTCACTTGCAGGGCCTCTACAGAGCCCCATTGTATCCACCACAACCCGTATGCTTCCCTCAGGGACTACAGACAGACGTGAAGCCGCTCTGTATGCAGACATGCACAGGCAACACAGAGTCTGCCCAGGACAGATCACCGCAGGGACTGTTTACTCTTTCACATTTCTTTTCTTTTGACCCTGCACACATTCACCGTCATTGTGTCCTTGGTCCTTTAGCCCCCTGAGATGTCTACATCACATATCCCAGAAGGCTGAAGGAGCAGAGAAGCAGAATGGCCAGGGAGCTAAGAAGATTAAATCAATAGAGAGTGTGAAGGTCCCCTATAAGTTTAATGGTCTAAGGTTGTGTTACAATACAAGTTTCATTTCTTAGAGCTAGGTTAATATTAAAGCAGAACTTCAGGAATTTTTGTTTATTAACCCTTGCAGTGGGTCTGCCTCCACACTGCAAGGGTTAACTACTCGTTTGTGTTTAGGGTAAAAAATAAACAAAGAACTAGTCACCCAAAGCTCTGACCCGGCTTCTTCTTAGACTGGACCCTGGAATGTCTCTCCCCTCCTGTGCAGTGGTCTAAGGTCTAGTAAATCATCATGTCTATACACAGTGCATAGATGTGAGAGCAATGAGGAACATTCCAATCTGCTGCAGTGGAGGGGACAGACTGGAAGGAGTGCTGTAACAGATAGCTGGCTCGGAGCTTCTGGTGAGTAGATCTTTAATTTAGCACCTAGACACAAACAAGCACTTAACCCGTGCAGTGCAGGGGGTAGCTCCCACTGCAAGGGTTGATAAAAACATTTCCTGGAGTCTGCTTTAAAGGGTTTTGGCAAGGGTAGAGTTCAGTAAAAGAACATGGGTCAGGGCATTTAGTGATGAAAAGTTGATCTTAGCAGATGACCTCATACTTATCAAAAATGACTTTCAGTGTGAGAGAAGGGGTCTGACTTTCTGTGGTAGTGAATTCTGGGTAGTCTGCCGTTATTAGGACCTGGGGAAGGAAAACTATATGTATAAGATATTTATTTATTTTTGGGATATGTTTTTTAAAAATGTATTCGCTTGTGTGTGTTTGTATTGTCCATGTAGATAAGGCCGTAAATGAATAATATACCTGTGTTTGTATTTTGCAGGTGATAACCATAGCCATATCTCACATTTGAAGCTGCCTTTATGATGTCTAAGAACAAGAACATTAGCAGGTAAATTATAATGTGCAAAATACTGTAACACAACAGGTTACTTTAAAAAAAACACAACTGCACATCTAAAGCAAGCTGTACATTTCAATAACACATTCCCTAATTGTCTTTGCATCCTCTAATTGCCCCCGAACCCAGATATATTTTTTAAAGCTTTATGAATATATGTTGAGCAAAGATAAAAGTTTGGAAAATGAGTTCCAACCCTAGACCTTGCTATTATGATAGTCACGTTGGCTATGTATCAAGCTGAACAGGGGTAGCAGATGTGTCCACCTAAGAGACTATGCATTCTCTTACTTACATTATAGGAAATGGATTGGCTCATGTGCTAGTTGGAGAACACAATTGGGTTGATTCACGAAAGGCAAATAGGCTGGCTTCTGACTTTCATCACCCAATCATGTGCAAGCAAATTTTCCTTGCTCATAGTTGGATATGTTTTGCAAAGTGCAATTTCACCACATTCACTAATCTAAGTTAAAATTCCCCTGCACAGTGTATATTCCCTTGCAAGGTGAACAGCATAATTGGCATTAGTAAATCAACCCCATTGACGGTCCCGCTTTGGCATTTCAGTATACAGCATTTCAGCTTCCAGGGCAGTTTCTATCACTAATTTCAGGTTGTGACTTGAGGATGTGGACAAAATGGTGGATGGGTCTCATGCTGGATATTTTTCTCTGTGAGCTAGTATGGGGTAGACCTACCTCTAAAGCTGCCCATACACCTTGTGATCATCGGACAACACTTTTCGTCCAATGATCGAAGCTTCGTACGATTTTCGTACGATTGTAAATTGTACGAATTTTGACGTACGAAACGCCACCAACCTTGTGAAAATTGTACGATCGACCGAAGTTTTCTAACCTGCTGGTTAGTCAAAAGTTGATCGATTGTACAGTATTTGCGGTTGTACACCGCGCATCAACCTTACGAATATCAGACGAAAATGCGATCGCATACGAAAATCGGCCGATATTTGTAAGGTGTATGGTACCGTAAGTCAATACAGAGTGCTCATCTTATAGAAGTGAAGTTTTCCAAGATGACTGAAAATGACATTCCTGCTGGATCCTTCTCAAACAATTGCTTAGTCATTTGAAACAGACTTTATTTAAAAGGGAATTGCAAAGTTCAGAGATGGTTTCTGGTTGGTTCCAAGAGACAAATGCACTTTGCACCCCATCTTTACCCTCATGTACCTTCAGTATTGAATAAGGCCCCATTCACATGGAGCTTAAAGGCTAAGTTCACCTGCCTGACCATATTTGATGTTACACCCATATTTAGGGCCAGATTGCAACCTTCCACCCCCCTTCAGGCTCTTTTTTTTTTTGTTTAATTGCGCAGCGCATGGCTTTGCCCACACAGCTGTGTTATCAATAGTTCCGGGAAAGAGGAACTACAAGTTCCGCCTGCCATCGCGGCAGAGGGGTTTGTAATTTCAATGGAACACAAGTGCGGTGACATCACTGCACTTGTAGTCCATTAACTCTGCCTCCCGTTCAGGTCACTGCATGTCTGTAGCTCAGTATGAGCATGGCAGGAGGAGCCAGAGCTTTGCACCCGCGATCTACTGATCATGTTGCAATGCTTTACTGGCTTCTATGCCAAAAAATAATAAATGCACATTTTCTTTTTTTTTTTTATGTAGAAGTGTGCATTTATAATTTTTTTTTTTTAAAGTGAACTGTGCATTTAAGGCTGCTGCTGGGGACTCCTGCCACAAGAACCTACGGGTTCTTGCGGTAGGAATCCCAGGTATGTCTGTACAGAAGCGGCCACTGTGCCTGTTGAAGTGAATGGCAGGCTGAGATTGGCCACATCTATGGCTGTCCGCATGTAATCATATATGGAACAATTACCTGCGGTTCGGCATAGATGATTGTCCCTGGTCGCAATCTGCCAGGAATCACCAGATACACATTATAGGCTGTGTGAATGTAGAAGAAGTCAGAGAGTGCTATTGTTTTGACACAGTTAACCAGGTTTATTTCATAGGTGAATTTTGAAACTGTGACACCCGTGGGATATACCTCATGATACTACATCAGGTCCCAAAAAAATCTAACATGACAGTTTTCATTTCCTGGACAACCCCCTTTAAAAAAAAATTAGGAGTAATTCTCACAGTACATATACAGTAATACCTTGGTTTACAAGTAACTTGGTTTGAGAGCGTTTTGCAAGACAAGCAAACTTTTCTGAAAAAGTTTGCCTTGATATACAAGCAATGTCTTGCAATAAGAGCAAAATTTTGTAGAAAAGCGCCACCCGAATAAGGCTGTAGCTGTGTGAGCGATGAGTCTGTTTAACGACAACAAAATGTCACATTGGATAGATTCCTTGTTAAGGTTTCACGAAATGAAAAAGATTCCATTGAGTCAAGAGATAGCAGTGATTCCGTTAGTGATAGTGAAAGTCGTCCTATACAATAATCCTCCTCTCTCTCGTCCCCCTCACACCAACCACAAAGGTATGGGTAATTGGTTTATTTGTGTTTATATTTTGTACAGTATTATATTACAGTACAGTATTGTAATCATTTGTATATGAATATTTTTGGGTTGTGGAACGAATCCTCTGAATTTCCATTATTTCCTATGGGGAAGTTCGCTTTGATATACAAGCGCTTTGGATTACAAGCATGCTTACGGAACGAATTATGCTCGTAAACCAAGGTATTACTGTATACTAAATTTAAAGATAGTGATAATGATTTAATTGCCAAAAAAATTGTAGCCAACCATTTCCACTGAAATTAGCATTTTCCGATTTTTCTGAACATTCTAATTTTGTGCTGCAAGTGTGACTAAAATATGAAATATGTTACATACGGTAGAATATTCATGATCTTCTGGATGATTGGAGAGTAGGCAAAGCGTTCATCATGAATCATGTTTTTCTAGCTCGTTAAATAAAAGCAATTAATCTAATTAGAGCTTGAGGAACAGTGTCACTGTAAGATATTTCAAAGTCTTATAGAAATAGACTAATTAATGAATTGCCTACTGAATCATTCTTGGTGAGAACAAGGCCTGGAGACTTACTGAAACATACAGTAAATACAACTTCCTTTCAGTGTAAAAGGTGCCCATTATGCAGTGTAGTAACATGAATCCTCCTAACTGATCATTACACTTTAATTATTTGCAGATTTGGCGTCTTGGCTTCTCTGTGTTGGTCATTGCACTGGCTGTATACAATTACTACAAGGAGCTAGGCGCGTGTGGTCCATCTTTCAGTCCAGGCATTAATAAACAGAAGCAGTGTTTCAAGCAGGGAGCGTGAAAAGGCAGGAGCGTGGCACCACACCCCTGGTGAATGAATTACGACAAATAAGAGCAATTTGGGGCTTTTTAGGTGCCAAAGACTTACTGTAGACTCATATCTAAATAAAATACATCTTTATTGGTATAAGTACATATTAAAAGATATTTTTTCCTTAAAGTCGAACAATGCATATATCCATCTTATTACAATTTTGTTGTGGTTCAGCATAATACAATTAAAGGAGAACTATGAGGTGGGTGCTTTTCACTCACCTCATAGTTCTAGCCAACCTGTGACAATGAAACTGTCTCAGGTCGGCTCAGTAGATCGGGAAGTGAGCGAACACATACCGGCGTTCGCTCACTTCTCGATCCTGTCACGGCACAGAGCCATGACAGGGGAGGGACTGGATTCCCCCCTCCCCGCTCCGATCCTCCAGTGCTGGGGGAGGGGGCGGGAACAGCTGGCTCTGCCTCTAGATAGGCAGAGCCAGCTGTCACTCACGCAGCTGGGTGGATCCAGACATAATTGTCGGGATCCGCTTCAGCTGCGGCGTCTCAGTATACCGCGAGCTGCAGCTCCCTATATACTGAGCTTAGGGTGGCGGGAGGACGCTAGTTTGTGTCCTCCCGTTACCCTTAGGAGAACTATGGGGAAAAGCCCTGACCCCATAGTTCTCCTTTAATACATATTCAAAAAAGTGGTATACTTACATATACAGTCTCAACGTGTTTTGTGGTATTCCTTTTTAGAGAGTCCTATAAATCCACAAATTGGACAATTACATAGTATAACACTAGCTAGAGCTGAAGAGCATAGGAAATTCCTATGCTTCTTGTCTCTATCTAGTAGTGGGAATGCCATATGTCCAGCATTTGTACAGCATATACAGTAGCTGGGCATATTTATAAATTCTACTAGCTTGGAGCGGTGACTACTTTACAACACATGTATTTTTTAAGATTTAACTCCTGAGTTTAGTGTCACTTTAAGAAAGGAACTCCCGCCTTTTGGGAGATTTCTTTCAAATTCCTGTTGTGTTTCTGGGACAGGAAGTGAAGGGGAATGTCCCTGATTGTGCAAAAAGTAAACTGGCAGTGGTTACCACACTGTACGGAAAAACAAATTCAGAGTTAGGACTTACCGGTAACTCTATTTCCATTAGTCTTCCAGGACAGCATCACGAGATGGAATCTCCTCCCCCACACACAGGAAACACGTCACTTAATCTGTTTAAAAGCCCCTCCTCTCCTCCACTCCCTCAGTCATCACGAGAACCGAAGGCAAGCTGGAAAAAGACAAGGCACATACAGGCAATACCACCACATCACATCAATACTACAAGCATCAATGGGCGGGCAGCTGCTGTCCTGGAAGACTAATGGAAATAGAGTTACCGGTAAGTCCTAACTCTGAATTTCCCATAACGTCTTCCAGGACAGCATCACGAGAGGATAACCAAGAACTTACCAATTAGGGCGGGACCACCGCTTGTAGCACCTTCCTGCCGAATGCCTGATCTCCTGCTGTATTGAGATCTAGGCGATAATGCTTTGCGAAGGTGGAGAAACTTGACCATGTTGCCGCCTTACAAATCTGTTCCGGTGTAGCACCAGCTCGTTCGGCCCAGGACGTTGCTAAAGCTCTAGTTGAATGTGCCGTCACCAAAGACGGGGGAGGAACATCTAACACTCCATAAGCTTCCACAATGGCCTGCCTCAACCACCTGGCTAAGGAGGATCTAGAAGCTTGCTTCCCTTTGGACCTAACCGAGAACAGCACAAACAGAGATTCAGATTTCCGAAATTCTTTGGAAATCTCCAAGTACTGGAGCAAACAACGTCTCACATCCAAACAGTGAAAACCTGATTCCCTGCTACCTACTGGTTTGGGACAGAATGTAGGTAGAATGATCTCCTGCACCCTGTTGCACTTTGAAGCAACCTTTGGCAGAAAAGCCGGGTCTGTCCTAAGGACAACCCGATCCTCAAAAATAGACAGGAAAGGTTCCTTAATGGATAGAGCCTGGAGCTCACTCACTCTACGAGCAGAAGTAATAGCTACCAAAAACACTGTTTTTAAGGTAAGGTTTCTAAGTGAGATGTCATCCAAGGGCTCAAAGGGAGCGGCTGTGAGAACCTGCAACACCGTAGACAAATTCTACTGGGGAACTGAACGGACCACTACTGGTCTAAGCCTTTCAAGGGCCTTGAAGAACCTAGCCACAAGCTGATCCCTAGCCAGTGACACCTGAAGGAAAACGCTGAGTGCTGATACCTGAACCCTCAGGGTACTAACTGCCAGCCCCATATCAGCCCCCTGTTGTAGAAAATCCAAAACGGCTTGGACTGCATAATCTCTATGATTACGAAGCCTCCAGGAGCTGAACGTCTTCCACACCTTCCGTATATACGCCTTGTTACCGGTTTACGACTGAACAAAAGTGTATTGATCACACTCGTGGACAGACCCTTGGCTCTCAAAATGTCTTCCTCAGATAAAAAGCTGCCAGTTTGAACCTGAGGACCTGCGGATGCCGCACTGGTCCCTGCGAGATCAGATCTAGTCTGTTGGGCAGGATCCAAGGTGAGCGATCCGTGAGTGAAAGCAAAAGGGCAAACCAGGCTCTCTTCGGCCAGTATGGTGCAATCAATATTAGCTCCGTCTCCTCTAACCTGAATTTCTGAAGGACTCTTGGGATTAGATGCAACGGGGGAAAAGCGTAGCATAGGGGGAAGTCCCATGGATTTGACAGGGCATCCCCAGCCAGAGGGGAATCCCCCTGCTGGAGGGAAAAAAACTGCCTTAGCTTGGTATCCGTGGTCAAGCGTATGAAGGCCTGAGAACTCCACTCCAGACCCGCCCGATGGTGTGGATGAATTCTCCACCACCATAGGCTTCTCTTTTTTGGGCTTGTCCCCTTTATTTTCCTGAGGCCTACCCTTCTGGTTCCAAAAAAATTTCCGAAAAGGTTTTTTCTTCTTTTCTGGAAAAGCCCTTTTCTTGTCAGCCGTGCCCTCCAGAATATTCTCTAACTCTGCCCCAAAAAGCAAGTCACCTGAAAAGGGGAGATTGCATAACCTCAGCTTTGAGGCGGCAACTCCCTCCCATGCTTCCAACCACAGGGCCCTGCGGGAAGAGCTAATAAGGGCTGAAGATCTGGCCGACATCCGCACAGATTCTGCCGATGCGTCTGCGATATAACCTACCGCCTTGAAGAGCATAGGTAGCGACTCCAAGAGTTGTGCTCTCGGGGTACCCGCCAGCAGATGCGTTCTAAATTGCGATAGCCAAAACTCCATGTTTCTGGCCACTCACGTAGTAGCCTGACCCGGTCTAAGGTTCATCGAAGAAGAGTCCCATGCCCTTTTCAAAAGAACCTCAATCTTCTTATCCATGGTGTCCCTCAAAACCCCCATGTCCTCGAAGGCTAAGTCAGATCTCTTGGATACTTTAGCTAACGGAGCATCCAGCTTAGGAGATTTATTCCACACCAAGGCTGGATCCTCATCAAAAGGAAACCTCCTCTTGAGGTTCCCTGACTTCAGAGGCTTTCTCTCAGGCTCAGCCCATTCTTTGAGAATAGTCTCTGACAAGACCTTATGTAACAGGAAGCATTTAGATTTTTTAAGCTGCAAACCTTGATACATAAGGTCATGTCTGGATAACTGCACCTGCTCTTCCTGGATCTCTAACGTGCTATAAATTGCAGTCAGTCATTCATCCACATCCTCCAAGGATAACTTATACCTGGAAGAGCTAGGCACATCGTCCTTGGCACTCCCTTCTTCGGATGACGAACCACCCTGAGAAGCACCGGGCTTGCTAAGATCCTCCTGCTCAGATAGCCGTAAGGATCCCGTCGGCCCCCCCTGAGTAGAAAGGACAGAGGCAGAAAAAGGCACAGGGGTAGAAGCAACTGTGGGAATTGGAGCCCGGAACCCCTCTAAAATAGACCTGAAGGAATTAAATGTAGCAGATAACTCCTCCCTAACAGAAACCAACAGGTTGCCACTGGCTGCAGCAGACTCTTCCCTAAGAAGACCCTCAATGCACTTCAGACGTAGGTTTTTAACATAACCGGAGCTCAACTTCACCGCACAAACTGCACATTTTTTCTTTGGGGCCACCTTCGTTTTTTCTTTAACCTGAAAGACACCAAGGAGCCCTGTTACCCACTGTCCTTTACTCAAAAACGGGGTTAGAGTGTCCCTCAACACCAAAGCATCCAACACCAAGGGACCCCAGGTGGAGGAAAAGAAACATCAGAGGTAACAGGGAGGTAAGATAATACACATCTTCCATACCTGAGCCGTGCTGGTGCTTTGAAGACCGGTATCCGCAGTCACTGCAAGCTGCAGAGGTAACCCAGGATCCATGTCTGCAGAGCCTGTTGAAGAGAAGCCTGCCAGCGTTTCCTCTCAGTCACTACTGAGATCCACGCTGTATTAAGCACCAGCCGAGCCCTCCCCTTCCTCCTGCGCCGAAAACGAGGCTTGGAACGCACAAGCCCGGCGCCCGGAAATGACGTCACCCACGCCGGAAGTGACGTACGCGGCCACCCGGCCTGGCCGTGGAACACCTCCCGAGGCCCTGAGAACCGGACAGACCCCTCTGAACGGCGGTCCACCGATTCCCCTGACCAGCCAAGGGGGTTTCGTCCTCCCGGTCCCGGCCCGCACTGGGCACTGAAGGGGGAAAGGAAGCCAGCCTCATCTCCTGCAGCGCTAGGAGAATCCCTGGGGCTCACACAAGGTAGGTAAACCTACACCCTCTGCCTTACACAGGCAGGCATAAACAAAAGAAGACTTCCTGGGCAGCATCACCACCACATGGAAGCCCCTCTCAGCGTTCTGTGACACGCTCCCCAGCTTGACTGAGGAAACACAAAAGACTGAGGGAGTGGAGGAGAGGAGGTGCTTTTAAACAGATTAAGTGACGTGTTTCCTGTGTGTGGGGGAGGAGATTCCATCTCGTGATGCTGTCCTGGAAGACGTTATGGGAAAGAAAAGTTTTGACTACACATACACTTTAATGTAGAAATATGGCCAAAATCTAAAATGACAAATACAGTATTCTGCTACTGTATCTGTCAGTAAGATCAACATAGCAGTTCTTGTTTTTCTGAGTCCTTTTCATAACATTGTTTTATTACCTGTTGATTCTGCCTGTATATCAGTTATTTTCCCAACTTTCTTTAACTTGTTGACAATGCTGGTCATTCTGTTGACAGCACAGAGCTGCGCTGAAGCTGGTAAAGATCCCAACAATATTGTCAGGATCCACCCCACTGCCTGACTGACAGCTGGCTCTGCCTCTCTAGATCCAGAGCTAGCTGTGCCCGCCCCCTCACCTCTCTGTCCCTCTAATGAGCACTGGAGAAACAGATAGAAGGGGGGGGGGGGGGGATCCCGCGGGGGAAGGGGTGTCCGCGCTGGGGGGGGGGGGGGGGGAATCCCTGTGGGGAAAGGTGACTGACAGTCACCGGTCTCTGCAGTGAGAAGATTGTGAACCGAGTGATCGGCAGTATGTGATCGTTCAGTTCTCAATCTATAGAGCCAGCATGTGACAGCTGCAGTGTCACACGCCGGCTTTAAGTATTGGGAAGAGTGTATTTTGGTCTCCCAATACTTCTCCTTTAATAAGACAAGTAGGAACCCCAACCCAAGTAAAAGCAATTTAAACTGCAAGAAACATTTTTTTTTAGCTTATTCTATGTAAATGTGAACATGTAACAAATATAAAATGGGAATTATCCCAATTCATCTGCGAAAGTGGAAATACACTCTGTCAGCTTTACACAGAGCCTTCTGTGAACATTATTTAGCTAAGCTGTGCTATTTGCATCTTCAGGCCAACAGGATCTTGCTACACTCCTTTCCTATCTCTGTGTGCTACACTACATTATTACATGGACTTTGACACTATAATTATGGTTTAAAGCAGATAAAGCAAATAAATAAAGCGAAAGGAATTTATCATACCGGGAGCAGACAAAATGTGGCGCAACTGTGCATGGCAACCAATCAGCTTCTCTCTTTCGTTTTCAGATCTTAACTGAACAGAGAAGCTGATTGGTTGCCATGAGCAACTGCTCCAGATTTTGTCTGCTCCAGTTTTGATAAATCCCCCTCCAGAGTGTTTTTGATTTCAAATACAACTATCAAAGCAACTACTGGCAAAAATAGTGAGGGGGATCTATCAAAACTGGAGTGGACAGAATCTGGAGCAGCTGTGCACTGCAACCAATCAGCTTCTCTCTTTAATTTTCAAATCTTAAAGGAGAACTATGAGGTGAGTGCTTTTCACTCACCTCATAGTTCTAGCCGACCTGTGACAATGAGACTGCCACAGGTCAGCTCAGTAGATCGGGAGGTGAGCGAACACATACCGGCATTCGCTCACCTCTCGATCCTGTCACAGCTCTCTGCCGTGACAGGGAAGGGGCTGGATTCCCCCCTCTCCGATCCGCCAGCGCTGACTGGCGGAACGGACGGGGGAGGGGCGGGTACAGCTGGCTCTGCCTCTAGATAGGCAGAGCCAGCTGTCAGTCACGCAGCTGGGCGGATCCCGGCACAATTGTCGGGATCCGCTTCAGCTGCGGCATCTCAGTATACAGCTCGCGGTATACTGAGCCTAAGGTGACGGGAGGATGCTAGTTTGTGTCCTCCCGTTACCCTAAAGAGAACTATGGGGAAAAGCCTTAACCCCATAGTTCTCCTTTAACTGAACAACCTGAAGAGAGAAGCTGATTGGTTGCCAACTGCTCCAGATTGTGTCTGCTCCAGTTTTGATACGTTCCCCCAGTGTATTCTGAAAATAATTTGCAGTTAATGCATGTAGTGATATTTGTCATTATAATCAATGCCTTTATTTAAATGTATCCATAAATGTACATGCCAGTGAAAATGACAGAGATTGGGGTAAGTGGATGGAAGGTGATGTTATCTGTATTATGTACATACTGCATGTCAAATGTTTCATTTATTATATATGGTGGACAGTTTGTTTTTTAGGTCTTTCTTATAGGGAAATATAAATAAGGATTACATCCCGAATTATCCAAAATCTTATTGTTATTCTGTTTTATCTCCAGTCTCCATCTGTTGGATCTGCCTTGGGAAGATGTGCTGGTCCCTCATATCCTGTCCTATTTACCATTGCGACACATCATAACTCTGCAGAGGGTCAGCAAAGTGTTTCAGTCCTTAGTGCAGCTCTATCTGGCCAACTGTCGTAGCTTTGACTCCACACAGGTATTATTTGTGTCTCTATGTCCTGTAAATGTTCCTTAAAGGAGTTGTAATGTCACAGCATATCCTCTCCTGTTATAACATCAGCATTGTAATAGGAATACATACTAGAGTTGTTTTTGATAATGCAGTCAAAGCTTATGAAAATCCCTTTTATTTAGTGAGTGCCGCCTTCTGTCTGTCCATCACTTCCAACAAATTCCTGGATTCCCAGTGTCCTTTGCATCTCTTTCCCTGCTGCTTGATGTGATGCAATCTCCATTTCTCAAGACTACATATCCCATCATGCATTGCTTTCATTGTGGGGTTTTCCTGTGTTCACTGTGAGAGAGGTGAAAAGAGTTGAGTTGCAGTTGGACACCAGGCTCCATGAGAGTGGTGATACAGGAAGTGCATATTTACAGTGCTGAGTGAAATTGTGTCTCTGTATTGAGCAAGTACATCCCTTTGAGCATCTTCAAAAAGTTAGTTTACAAACGTCTAGATTGATATGGTTGTTAGGAGTGGGAAAGAACTTATTGAAAATCAACATCGAAATACAGATTTATTTTTAGTTTTGGACCACAGGTACCCTTGAAGATCAGTGATAGACATACCCAGGGGAGTAACTAGAAATCACAGGGCCCCATATCAACATTTTGTATGGGGGTCCGTCTCTTCTTCTTCTCTCCTCCCTAGCCGGGCCCACCTCCTCCTCCGTCGCCGGCCCTGCCTCGTTCTCTGTTGCTGACCCCCGGGCCCCGCCTCCTCCTCCCCTGCGGGTCCAGCCTCCTCCACCGCCACTGCTGGCTCTCATTGACTCAGCAGCGGCTGTGGAGAAGAACGCAGCGCTGCACAGATCACTGACAGTGATCTGCACAGCGGCGCGTTCAAAGCCATAGCGACCCAGGCGGCCCGCACGGCATCAAGGGGGTGTCCTGGCTGGGCTTCACTGTGCCCAGGCCCCATAGCGGCCGCCTGGACATAGTTACGCCACTGAACATACCATCGCTGCAACGGAGGAGGATCGGACCGGAGTAGCAGCCAGCTGGCTCTGCAGTTCAGGTGAGTATAACTTTGTTACTTTAGCACCTAGACCAAAACGAGCACTTAACCCTCTGCAGGCTGGGGTAGCCTTAAGGGGGCCATACACCTTACAACCATCGCACGACTTACGTTGTGCGATGGTTGTAAGGTGATTAAAAGTTCGTACAACCCGCTGAGGGGAGGGCTTACAGATGATTGCAATGGTGAGCAGGCAGTGTGCGCCTTCGCACCTCGGGCCCTGCGGCTTTCGTCTTGCGATCACGCTACCAACCCACTGGAAAATCGTACAATTTCCGGCGGTTTTCCTAGCGTGCAACCTTACAGTATATGCGGTTGCACGCTGCCCATACACTTTACGATTATCGTACGATCGCGGGATCACCCGCAATTATCGTACAATAATCGTCAGGTGTATGGGCAGCTTTACTCCTGCAAGAGTTCAGAAAAAAATGGCTGTTTGTTTTTTCTCTCCCTTAGAAATACTGGTTCTCAGTTTTGATGTTACAGTGCAGTAATGAGGAACCACTCACTTACACAGGACATCAATTATGTTGGCACAATGTAATACCTTTTATATGCCACAAATGGGATGAACTTAGTATGGGCCTCCCTGACTTCAAATCTGCACTACATAAATCATTTTAATCATTTTTAAATGATTCTCAATGTACACCTTTGCTGAGAGAAATATGTATGCTTCCGTTGCAGACCTCCTTCTGTTTCTGCCTTCAATACTTTGAGTCATTGCCATGGGGCAAGCATGTAACAAGTGAAATCAGAACTCCTGATTGGCATACTTGTTCCAGGTCAGTGATATAGAAACTATTGAAGCCCTTGGGTCAACATAAAAAAGAGGCAACTAGCATTTTCAGGAGAGGTCAGCAATAGCAGTCTCCGTGTTCCATCAGTGCCTAGACTTTTGGACTGGTGGTGAGGCCTCTGCCCCTCATTTCTTGGATTCATCAGCTGCTTTGGCCATTACATGGGGATCACACCAGAAAGTCTACACCCCTACATATACTACATAATGCAATGTGGATGTTGGCTTTCTAAAAGTCCATGTTTGCTTCTTGCTTCATGGGATTTCTGGGGCACAGAGGAATGTTGTCTAAAGATTTAAAAGGGATAAACTGATACCTGATCATTCTTCTGTGCCTGGTTTTCTCTGTTCAGTGGTCGGAAAGGTTATCTTTACCTAATATCTAATGTTACATTGTGGAAGACTGAGCCAATGTTCCTTTACAAGTTTGCGGGAATGATCACATGCAGTGTTATGGGACTGTCAGCCTACACCAGGCTTCCTCAATCTTTAAATGTAAAAAAAATGATCTGTGGTCCCTCCAGAATCTATACCAGTGCCTTATCAGAAAATGTGGTCTGGTATAGATTTTAAGGGGGGACCCCATGCAAAAAAACCCTGAAAAATTGGGTTTCCCTCTTTCACATCAGAGTCTCCCTTTACATCAGGAGTCCCCCCTCTCATACTAGGAGCCCCTCTTCACATCAGAAGCCCCCCTTCATATCAGAGACCCCCTATTTCTCATTGGAAGCCCTCTTTACATCAGAGACACGCGTTGTGTGAAAATTTGGAGGCACCCCTGAGGAAGTCAGAAGGCACCCCAAGGCGCCACTGCACCCTGGTTGAGAAAGGCTGGCCTACATCAACCGCTTATGTAGACCATTCCTATGGTATGCTGTGGCAGCGCAATCCTTTGCATGATACTTTACATGATACCAACTTTACTTTGCAGGACACCCACCACCACACAACCACTTCCACTTTCTCTATTTTTTCATGAAGTGCTTGTATATTTATACTAGGGATGCACAGATACCGATACTAGTTACCGTGACATTACCTAGTATTTGGACAACTACTCATACTCGCCCAAATGCTCTGATTCCTTTCCGGATATCGGAACTTCCGGTCAGAGGGAGCTTTCCTCTGACCGGCAGTGCCGAGAGGGAACGTGGAGCCGGGAAGTCGGCTCCATGCTGTTTGGCCGCCTCTATGCTGATTTGCCAGGAAGCCGGCTTCCCAGCCAATCAGCATTGAGCAGGCCAAACATCTGATAATATGGGGACACAACCTCCGCCCTGCAGACACCTCATTCCCCTCACATCAATTCTCAGCACTACTCATCACTGTACCAAAGATGTCCCTCAGCCAGACTCCGCTCTCCAAGCCGATTTACCGCTGCCTGAATCCGGTGTGTGTAGCGCCAGCACCACCTGCTTGATGCTGTTAGAGGTTTTCTGAATGAGAGCGCTGGGTAGTCTGCGCATGCGCAGTAGCAGGCTGAGGGCCGATCACGCAGGCGGTGCGGGCGCTGTACACACAGGAGTTGCGGGTAGATCCGGGAGAGCTAGGGGAGTGGTGTCTGCCCAGCTGGCTGAGGGACATCTGTGGTACAGTAATGACTGCTGCTGAGGATGAATATGGGTCTGTGGAGAATGGGGTGTCTGTAGGGTGGAGGTTGTGTCACCATATTATCAGATCTGTTTGGCCTGCTCGATGCTGATGGGCTGGGAAGCCGGCTTCTTGGCCAATCAGCATCGAGCCGACCAAACAGCATGGAGTCGGCTTCCAGGGTAATGACACGCCGCCTGGCTCCCTGATTGCCCAGGAAGCCGGCTCTATGCTACCAGAAGTACCTGTATCGGTACCCGGTATCGGCGAGTACTGAAATATAAACATTGGTACTCTTACTCTCTACTGAAAAAACGGTATCAGTGCATCCCTAATTTATACCATGCAATTACATATTTTTAAAAACTTTTTTTGTCAAGTCAACAATTAGCAAAATAGCCATTGCCATATTTAGCAGCGCTCCACATGTCCCAGCTTTCCCTGGTTCTAGATGTACTTTGCAGGAAAACTTTTTTTGCTGGCAATGTAAAGGTGGCCATACACCTTACAATTATCGTTCGGTTTTGTTTGTCCCATCATCACACCCTCGTTCAATTTCCGCTTGAATACCCCATCATGCACAGACCAATGTAGATTTCAATTATCGTTCATTAGCAATACTAACTGGCCGAATTTTGTCGATCGACAGAACGGATTTTTGTTTGCGCATATGCAGTGTGCATGTTGCGATTTCTGTTGAACAAAAACACCACTACTCCATGGATTTTCATCCGCTTCAACGAAAGTTTTCTAGTTTGCCCGTTCAACCAAATTCCGCCAGTTGTACTTTAATTGCGATCGTGCCCTTTCCATCAACTGGCCGATTATAGTATGACAATGCGATTGCGTTTGTTTTCCGTACGATAATCACAAGGTGTATGGGCACCTTTAGACTTGTAACAGTTGTGTGGGTGCTATAGTTCTATTGGGGAGATTACCCTTCATTTCCTGCCCAATAACCACAACAGGGAGTGGGAGAAAATCCCTTGGGGTTAGCAGGGTCACCAGAACTAGTGTCCGCATTGGAAGATTTCCCATCTATTCCTGCTCTGGTGACCACCCACTCTTTCATTGACAATGGTGATAATGGTCACCAGGACAAATAGAGAGGGTGATTGTTCCCTAACTGGGACACAAAAAGCAATAAGAACCTGACAGGCGTTCTAATTGCTCTTTACTCCATCCAAAACTAAAAAAAAGTTTGGCTTTGGTTGCACTTTAATGAATTTGGATTGCAGCACAATACTATTCATCTGTGAGGTCCCAGGACATGAATGAAGATGTTGTAAGAGTCAGACATTTCTCTCGCAGAAACACTGACCTTTTATATACTGAGCAGTAGGTGACATGGCTGGCTGGAAAAGGATGTTACAAAGCTTATATGGTCAGTTACATATGAAGAAATAACAGGTACTCTTAACTTGGCAACATCACTTACTTGAAGTAGATCAGTCATTTCTGCATCTACGTAAACCTAAATTGTACCTTGTTTTGCTCAGAAGTGCCGATAATCACATTTACAATCAATCTGTCTGTATAATTCTGACCATACACAAAGAGATTTTCCAATGGCACATGACAGGGAGCCAGGAGTCATGAGCTCCAAAAGCCAGAATGCCGAATCAGAAAATATCAGTCATCTGCTGCAAAGACAGACCTTCGGTCCCCTCTGCCTGCACAAGAGCAAAGAATAAGGCCAGGGAGGTATTCCAGGGCTCTGATAGCTCTGACTTTGAAGCACAAAGACATCATTTAGATATTGAATGCCTTAGTTAAGGGGAGGGCAACTCCAGCCCTCAAGTTGTGCTTTACCTACAAATCTCTACAGTCTTGCAATGCCTCATGGGACTTGTAGTTTCACAACAGCTAGAGGGCCGGAGTTGCCCACCCCTGCCTTAGGTTTTAGAAGATAGCTAGACATATGTGCAGGCACCCCAAGCTTCCTGTGTCAATTAATTCGGTTAAACGTTAAAACATGAACACTTTGATAGAATATTGTAGCTTATTTTAGAGCCGCAGATGATAAAAAGTACAACTGATGAGGTAATACAAAATTATACAGCTGTCGCCCGTATAGGGGGTGAGAGGAAATCTTCCAATGGGAATATCTGTTTCTGTGACTCTCCTTTGTAAGGCCCCGTTCACACTGAGCGGTTTATCGCGTGATTTCCGCCGCAAAATTGCGCATATTTCCGCGCGATATCGCTCTATGTAGCTTGCCCAATGCATTTCAATGGAGCAGTTCACATCTCACAGCTCAATGTCGCCTGTAGCTCGTCGTTCATACATTTTTTCCACGGATGTCGCGTGATTCGGCTCCAATACACTCTATGGTGTCACGCAAAATCGCGCATTACCAGCAATATTGCACGACTTTGTTGCGCGATATCACGCTACAGGAGGGTTACTTTTGCACTGCAAAATGGAAGGAAAGAATGATGTCACATCAAGATTGCTGTTGATTGGTTACAGCCCAATGTAGCAGCGATGAAGTCCCGCCCAAAAACACGATACGTAGCGCAATATAATGTGCAATGTCGCTCAATATCGCGCAATGTAGCTCTAGCCGCTCAGCAGGAAATCGCACGGAAAAACGTGCAATATCCATGTCGCTCAGTGTGAATGGGGTCTAAGAGAGTACATTATAACTCAGACTGGGTAAGATAGAGCCAGTATTAGGAGCCAATCACGTATGTTGCATGCCAGTTCACTGACAAAGATCGCACTGGTGCTCCTTCAGGGCCCAGTCACACCATATCCAGTGCATCCCGGTGTAGTTCACTCCCGTGGGGCATGTCAGTGCCATTCATGTCAATAGCACCGCAGACACGCCCCCCGCCCGCAGTGCAATCACCTGCAGCAGAACGTGAGGTACAGGAATGCCCTCTGTTCCAGTGCACTGCGATCTGAAAAAATGCTGCTGCCCAGAACGTGGCCCGGCTTGATATATGCGATCCAGTGCGTTCCCGGCCCGAACTGCTCTGGGACTCACTGGATATGGCGTGGCCTTTACTGTCCAATCACAAGCTCGGGTGCCACCAATGTATTCCTTAACCATAACAGAGAAAGTGGCGCCATCCTCCTGAAAGTTCAATGGAAATCTCAGGACTTAATGGGCAGAATGCAAATCCTTTGCTTGCTAAAACATCTCTCTTCTATGTACTTAATCTGTGTATTTATACGTGTGCGTGGAGCTCCGTTTTAAAATCCATAGTGTACAGACATAGTCCCTATGTTAGAAAAATTCAACATAGTATTACACTCAAAGTTCACCTATTAAGAAAGGTGAGATAGGGAGGTAGGCGCAACCCCTGTTTGGCATGTGCATAATTAATTAACCCTTTTTCTGGTAGCTGTCGCAACATGTACCATAATGACACATTACATTGTGACATAAGCCTTCTATTAATAACTATATCACCCTTGCTCTTTGCTCATAATAGTAGTGTTTAGAACCCGTTACTGTTACTGTATAAAGAAAAGTGTGTCTTGTTAAAAAAAAAAAAAAGGTAAAAATAATCATAAATAGATAAATGAGTAACTGGAAGTTCTGGATCACATTACTGGATTATTGCTGCTGGTGCTTTATCATGAGAATACAGATTAAGCCAGTTCACCTGAGCAAAAACTCCAGCTAAGAGCTTATCGGCTATGCTCATATATAACGTTACTGCAGATGCAGCAGAGGACCATCATACCAGGTTGCTAATGCAACCGAAAATGCCACAGCCTAGCTTTACTATCGGGAGCTGTAACCATGGAAACCTGTACACTGGAGCTGAACCAAGCAAAGGGGAGAGAATTATACTAACGCTACCAATGTAACCATGAATAAAAAGGAAGATGGTTTAGATATACACTAAGGCCTTGGCTCTCAATGTGTTCAGTGGGTCACCGCATGCCTTCCACTTTTCTTGGTGAGAGTCTGCTCAGCCTCCCTATAGCACAGCACTGTCAGTTCTTGTGCCAAGCAGCCATTCAAAATATGCTGCGCTGCACCGAGGTGGGATGGGTTGGGGCTATGGCTGCGAGGGAGCTACATTCATACATGCATTGCTTATTGCTCCCCCACAAGTCCTTTAGAGATGCCTGGACTGGAGCGACGTCACATTCTAGCTCCTGGCACCTTTACAGGGTGGGCAAGAGAGCTGTACAAGCAATACACATATGGATGGAGCTCCGTCACAGCGTAGCAGCCCACACTGAACCCCAGGCTGAGAATCCACTCCAGTTCTCGTAAGGTAGGGTAGTCAAGTGCGATTAATGCAATGTACCACGTAATTGCACCTACCATGCATTATGGTGTGGAAGGTGTGTTGCGTTACCATTCATTTGAATGGTACCCCAAACCCACCTCTCACCCATAGTTCGACCACCTGCACCGGAACGCGCAGTACTGTAATGCCGTTTGTTCCCTTGCAGTGTGACTTGGGTCGTGACTTAATGACCAAGGACAAATGTGGGTCCTGAGGTTACACAGATTGAGAAACACTGCTCTAAGGGACATATTTATAAAGCAGTTCATCTGACATCCACACAAAAACAATTTGCTGCAGGTGAATCTTCCAAGTACATGTGTTTAAATGACTGTGATTGATTCATCACCAGTGAATGTTTGGCGAAAGTCACATTCACGGCTTTATAAAGACTCAGGGTTTGCCTCAGGAAACTGGTATGCTTGAGCTGTATGGATACAGACAATATCTTGGATTAAGTTCTTTTTTAGGGGGGCGGGGGAGGTTGAAATCACAAGGTGGATTTAAAAAGTTTGGCTTAGTGAGTGAATGCCACACTTCTAGTTTTGTATAAATCATGAAGTCAGGGAAAGTCAAGCACCCAGTAACAAAGGGAAATAAAATCAGAGTGCAGCACAGAAGAGAGTCTTCTATCTAATAAAGGTGAAGGCATAGATCACCCGTAGTAATAAAAATGCGCATTTATTAAATGTTTGCATTGATGCCTACAGAGCATTGCAACAGTGCAGCATGGGTGCTATTCACAGGCTCCTGCACTGTTTCCCCTCAGCCCCAGTACCTTGGTATGGGCCTTTAGTTATGGGGCTGGTGGAAGTAAACAATGGACTACAAGTGCAGTAATGTCACCGCACTGGTGCTCCATTGAGATCTGTGAGTCCCTCTGCTGCAGTGGTAGATCAGATCTGTGAATGGATGACGCAGAGTTATTAAAACCAAACCCAAACCGGAAGGCTCCATGATTCAGATAAGTGGAGGAGGAAGGAAGCAGTTTGAGGGTGGGGAGTTGGGTAATGCAGCCATGTTTCATGTTACACCCTAAATATATTTGGTCTTAAAGGTGGATTAAGCCTTTTTAATAGCAAGTATCTCAAAATACAAATTAATTTTTTAATGATTTCATGTGTTCAGACTTATTTATGAAACACTTATACGAGTCCCCCTAGTGTTTTATTTGTTGGAATATAGACAACAGAGCCACAGGAAGTTGGAGCATCCTCACTAAAGCCAGGTAGAGACATATATTATTTACCTGCTGGCTGAACAGGTAAAAATATATGTATAAGAAATGTATACTGTATGTAGAAAAGAAAATATAACAGATTTCTCCATCAACACTTACGAGTGTGGATGGAGGAATCCCCCGCTGCATCTCCTGTATTCTGACAGTGGCTGCCAGCTGCTGTCTGAGTACCCTAACGGAGCTTGTAACTGATTGGCTGTAAACTCCTTTTGGCAGAGAATTTTCAATCCTCCTGCTTCAATCAGCTAATCGAAGGATGCTGGATAGTAGGTTGCGGGCAGCACACCCACTGTGTGAATTTCGTCCGGTTCCTGGTGAATTTGATGCGTGTATACCTTACTTAGGGTGTAAAGCTGCTTGGGCTCAGGAACCCTCCTTTGTTACTAACAGGAAATGCTCTTTTTTTGATATTATACAAGACTACATTTTCATATTCTTGCATAAGCAGAGTCATTACTTACTCTCCTAAAAACTGACCACAGAATGAATGTTACAAGATGACTTGACATCTAAGTAAAGCTGAATATAACTGATCTGGTCGATTACATATGAGAGCCAGTGAACATTTTGACATAGGTTTGTAATATTTTCCTATATATAGTTACCTAATCTTTTCTATTTTTACAGCTTGGCTCGCAGTTACCGAAAAGCGCTTTTTGCAATATGCTAAAACACAATTCGGTATTACAAAGGCTTGACTTACGAAGCTGTTCTGATTGGTTAACAGACAAAGAGCTCCTTCCTGTCATTGGACAGAACCATCATCTTCTTCATATCAACCTTAACAGTTGCGTGCAGCTGAGCCGGCAGTCCCTGGTGGCCTTATCAATCAGCTGCCCTCACTTACAGAACATTTGCCTCGGCCACTGTGAATGGGTAGACTGCCTTTCCCTCCGCAGTCTGGCAGATCACTGCAAACATTTGGAGGCCGTGGATCTGACAGCATGTCGTCAGCTGAAGGATGATGCGGTATGCTATTTGGTGCAAAAGCGCAAATGGATGAAATCTCTATCGCTGGCTGTCAATGCAAACATCAGTGATATTGCTGTAGAAGAAACTGCTAAAAATTGCCGAGATCTAGAACATCTTGATTTAACAGGATGTCTGCGGGTGAAGAATGAATCCATTAGGTAACAAGTCTTCTTTGTTGTTGCAGTTGCATGAACATGTGATCAAGGAAGCCGTGTATAGTATATAGCTTTATTTTATAATTTAGCATAAAAACAGTGATGTTCAGTAACTCATAGCAAACCCCCTAAAACCTGATTTCTAATTGGTTGCCTTGCTTTTCTCACCCTCTTCTGTGTCTACTATGTTAATAAGAAACCCTTTTTCCTGAAACAAGACCTAGTAATCTGTTCTGGGGTCATAGCATTCCTGTGCCTTGCTCAAAAAGGAATCATGGGGCCCATCTCTCCTAGTGAATCGCCTGAATGAGCTATTCCTTAACCTTCTCAGAATTACATTAAGCAGGTCGCCTACAAGGAGGGGAGGACAGCGGCAAGTAGCTAGGGAACTGATCTGTAATGGTGTCTAGTGATTTATCTCTATGATTTACGTAACAGCTTGAGCAAATAAGCTATAAGCACTCTGCTGAAAAGCATTTAATTGCCTTATTACATATTTTAAGTAGTTTCATTCTTGGAGCTACACAATGGATGATTCCTACCCAGTAACAACAAGCCGGCAGCTGCGGGCAAAATCTTTCTTCTCCGCTTACTCTGCAGTTTTGGAATATCATTAAAAAATAATCACAAGGAAGGGTGACATGAAATCTAGTGTTTCTCTCTAGGAGAAATATATATTCATATAGCTCATTAGAATGATTACAAATGATGCAGTTAGAATTGTAACCTTTACTGCTCATGTGGGTCTACTGCAATACTGTATGTGAGGACATCACTGTATACTGTATGTCAAACTGTTCAACCTGACTTCTCTGTAAGTTCCATATATCAGTAGCCCTCAAACTACAACCTGCTGCTAGCTGGTTACTGGCTCCTGCTCTGAGAAGTCCCCATGTGAGCGCAGTTTTCATTGCAGAGTACTGGAATCCAGAACGTTCAACCAGCCCCCACAGTTCCTTAACAGCATTGGATGGAGTGAGTGGCAGAGCTTCTATAGTTCTGGTTGTGATGTCATCCAGCCTATGGAGAAACAGCACAAGACTTGAACCTCATACAGACCACTGAACACTAATGCGGGGGGGCTTTCTTGACCCCATTTCCTTATTCCCAACGATGAAGCATTATTCCACTGACACCAATGATAGGACACTATTTCTTCTGCTGGTGCCAATGATGGGGAACTTTTCCTCCCACTGACACCAATGACGGGACACTATTCTTCCCACTGGCAAATATTGGGCACCATTCTTCTCACTGACACCAATGATGGGGTACTATTCTTCCTACTGACACCAACGATGAGGGCACATATTTTCTCCCGCTGACACAAGTGACGGGACACTATTCCTTCCACTAACACCAAAGATGGGTCACTATTCTTCCCACTAGCAACAATGGGGAACCCTTCTTCTCACTGACACCAACAACAGGGTACTACTCTTCCCACTAACACCAACAATGGGTGACTATTCCTCCCAGACACCAGTGACAGGACACCATTTCTCACACTGGCATCAATAATGGAGCACTATTCCTCCACCTTTAACCAACAATAGGGCACTATTCCTCCCACTAGCACCAACTACAAGGCAGTATCTTCACTGACACCAATGATGAGGCACTATTTTTTCCACGGATACGGAAAAGGGGCACTATTCCTCCTACTGCTGACTCCAAGGGCATGTTTAAGTCCCAGAAACCAAATAAGCAGGAGCATTTGACTCCTACTGACTAGTAACTCCAGGGTATATTGTTATTCCCGGTGATGTGGAGCGTGTTCAGAGCCTAAAATGAGTGATATGTTAATATCACCCCTTCAAAATAGTTTCAGATTCTAATAAAAATAGTAACCCTTCTATGTTTCTTACATGGAGCTGTAGCAGGTGAACACCTCTGTGCTTTATATAAGAGAGACGTGGCAAACAGATGGAAAAAAAAAAAGTAAACTGGAATGCCATTTCAAGGGGACTTTATACATCTGTTTAAAAAAATGAAACCAAATATTGTCATAAGATACCTGTCCGTAGTGGAGAGTTTGGATCCTTGTGGGTGGTCCTGTCCACAGCTTCCTATCTGACATCAGCTGCAGACATTGTTCCAGTTGCATAAAGCAACTGTTAGTGCTGTCAGAAAGCTTGTATATCCTGTAGATCTCTCCAGCTTTTTGTCCTCTGAATGCAGTTAATTTAACCACAAAACAGCTATGTTATTTAAGAATATTAAGATAAACTTTCTCTTTTCTCCCGCAGGATCTTAGCCGAGTACTGTCCAAAACTGAAATCCCTTAAAGTAAAGCACTGCCACAATGTGACAGAGTCCAGCCTAGGAATCCTGAGGAAGAGAGATGTAACATTAGACGTGGAGCCTCCATTACAACGAGCGTTGGTTCTCTTGCAGGACGTTGTTGGATTTGCACCGTTTATTAACCTTCAAATATAGCAGTATTTCCTGAGCCTGTTTAGATGCCATGATCACATTCTCTACCGCTGCCAAGAGGAAAGCAGTCATGCCCCATAACACTACCACACGGGCACGCTGCAGCCAGACTTTACAGCAGCTGTAAACATTTTAAAAGGTGCTGTGAGGACGGAGGACATTACTTTGTGTCTGGAGGCAGCCCGCTTTTACTGCCATAATTCAACAGGAGGTTGATAGTGATTATTAGCACATCAGGATCTTTGATTTGTTGACCTTTTTTTTACAGAGCGCAAAGCAGCAGACTGCCCCTCTGGTGACACTACGGATGGGTTTATTTATTACTGCAGAACCAGATAAGACATATTTATATTGTATCATCCATTCTAGCTAACATCATGCTGTGACTGAAGCCTAGCTCACTAGGAGCAAAGACACAGGAACTAGCCCTGTGTGTATACTCTTTATATACATGCACTGTATATACGCACACATAGAATACTAACATCTCTGTGTTCTGTGGTTATATATTTAATCAAAATGTGATAATAAAGAAATAACTGTAGTGAACTTGATCATTGTGTTGTTCATTTGCTTTATATGGGATAAGTGCACATTGAGGTCCTACACCACACCAAAACACCAGACACTATGGGGCTGATTCATTGATACTGAAGAAAATAAGCATTTGGAGTTTTGCTGGTAGCAACCATTGAGGTTTCAGTTTTATTTTATACAAAATTTAAATAATAAATATCATTCTGATTGGTCACTATGGGCAACAACTCCAGATTTAGGAATCGTTCCCATGGTCGTATAACCCCAAGATCAGCACACATTTTTGCAGCGGGTACAGTCAGGAGTCCACGCTTAGCTGTGGGCGCTCAGCCTGTACAAATCAATGCCAAGCTGACTCTGCGCATGTCTTTACACGTGTAGTGAATAGCAGCGATTGGGGACAGATGACAGTCTATGAAATTGCTCTGTGGGTGGTGGACAGTTTTTCATAACATGGGCAGTCATTGCTGTACACTACCAATATCATCGTACGAGTACGGCCGGGTGTTTCCGACTAGCTGAGGGAAGCAAGCCTTTACAAATTTAGGCCAGGCTGACACTGTTCGCAGCTGCTACTGTGTAATCACCCAAGCAGTTATTATCCGTGGCTAGGGACAGATGAGCCGCCCAGACTGACGTTTTGTCCCTAATCAGAGGTATTCCTTTAGGGTTGCCATCTGTTCACCTGCACAGTCCTGGTTTTTTGAGTCCTGCATGTGTTGTGTCCGTGTTTCAGGCCAGCTGAAACCCGGGCACAAGATGTCAGTTGGATATGGGAAACCACGGGGGTCCTGGTGTCCCTGCTCGTATGCAGCCACGCTTCCTGCACTGTATGGGTGTAGACCTCCGCTGTGACTGGGCTCTGACTGTACAATATTTCTAATCTCTCCCCTCTCTTGCCCTCTCACACAAACTACAATCTACCTTATGTGCAATGCTAAATTTATACACTTGGTTAGAGACAGGAACTGGGCTACAGAGATCTTGTACTGCTTCAGGTTTCCCCCTGCCTAAATGAAGCTTGCAAACAGTGTTAGCAGGCTTTGTTTGTAAATATATTGTGACAACAATAATGTTTCGATGTTGGTTAGTTAGTCCTCCTATGTTCAGGTCAGAGAGGCATCCTATGATCTGCAAAGAATGTCAGTAATGTGTTTTTTTAATTAAATTATTTACCTATTCAACCCCCTAAATACTCTTGTTTACCTTAATAAGCCCAAATTAACTAATCTCTCCTCTTCTCCCCTTAGCCTTTTGCCGATTCTTACATACAGTAGTATTCATAGATGAGTTGGATGCCGTTTCCTCAGCTCTACTGAGGAGGGTGGCTACTTCTGTTCCCCATGGTCCCTGTGTGTGTTGTGAAGAAGCCACCACTCCAAGCTTGCTCCCGTGATGGACTACAATCTCAATACTAATTAGTAAATTAAACGTGAGATTTTGTATTGAGATTGTAGTCCATCACAGGAGTGAGCTTGGAGCGGTGACTACTTTATAGAACACACAAGGACCATGGGGAACAAAAGTAGCCACCCTCCAGAAGGAAGGACAGTGTCAGCATGAATTCAGAGATGATTTGAGGACCTACAGCCGAGTGATACACAAATAAGATGCATTTTTATGAGTTAAGGTTTAACTCCTCAGTTTAGTGTCACTTTAAAAGAAAAATACACAAAATTATAAAAGAAACAATTTTACTTAATTGCCATTATTTGTACCAGATACTAATCTTAAGTATAAACAGGATAAATCACAGAATAAAATGTGCACTATTTATCTACAGTAACACTGAAACTGAAAAGAGTTTACGGTATACATAATTCTGTCTTAGAAAATTATTGTAATATTTCTTCAGAAAACCCTAAAAACTTTGATATATGTAATAGTAATAATACTACAATGCCATAAATAATATCCAAAACATTGACATGCATCATGGTAGAGGTTGAATTTTCTTTTTAAGCAGGTTCGCACAAATAACTTTAGCATTAGAGTGTTCAGGCGGATTTTGAGACCCAGCTATACAGGAGGAGAAACAATGCACATCAGTAGAAAGCTTCCATCTTCACATATTGCATTCAGCCCTCAGTTCTTTGTGAGATCACATGATAGAGAACAAGTAGCAAAACTACGTACAGCTTTAAAGAAATGGTTGGAGGTCTGAAACAGTCTCCGACATCTACTCTATCCAAAAAACAGTGAGTACATACAGCACACACACACAACCAATTGAGAAAAAAATCCCCTTAATAATGATGATGCCGTGGGAATATATTGACCATTTGACGAGGTCATTTTAAAGCTTCAGTAGAACTCTGAGAAAATGCAATTTCATTTTAACAAACACGGAGTTCATTTTAACACTCAAACCAAGTTAACCATCACAATAAAATGATTACCAACCTTTAGTTACTCCTTTAAAGTAGAATGAAACGCTCTTATTTTTTGGAATATATCGACTGCTAGTAAGCAGTATATATATGCCTCAACATTAGAAAGAAAAAATAACAACTTGTGTCCTGGCTGCAGACGTCCTGACTCCCAAACGCTGTCAAGAAGGAAGTGTGGGTGGGCGCATGCGCAGTCCAGATCAATGGAGGGGAGAGCAGGAGAGCACTGCTGAGACTGAATGGACGCAGCCAGGAGTGCAAACGTCGGACAGACTCCATGGGACACGAGGAGTTTGTGATGGATCAGAGACCGGCACCAGCGCTGGAGGGACTGTGGAAAATGAGAAGAAAGCTGTTCGGATCAAGTGGCATCACATAAGGCGTGTCCTTACAGCAGCATTGGGGGGTATGGCTTTAATGCCACTTTAATTATGTCTGAACTTAGAGAACTATGAGACGAGTGAAAATCACTCAGCCTCATAGTTCTAGCTGACCTGCGACAATGAAACTGTCACAGGTCGGCTCAGTAGATCAGGAAGTGAGCGAACGCATACCATCGCTCGCTCACTTCTCGATCCTGTCCCTGCAGAGAGCCGTGAATGTCACTCACGGCTCCCTGCAGGGATCCCCCCCCCCCCTCCAGCACTGACTGGCGGAACGGACGGGGGAGGGGGCGGGTACAGCTGCCTTTGCCTCCAGATAGGCAGAGCCAGCTATCACTCACGCAGCTTGGTGGATCCAGACAGTAATGTTATCCGTCCCGGCTGCAGCGTCTCAGTATACCGCGAGCTGTAGATCACTGTATACTGAGCTTTGGCGGGAGGACACTAGTTTGTGTTCTTCCGTTACCCTTAGGAGAAGTATGGGGAAAAGCCCTGAACCCATAGTTCTCCTTTAAGGTCCTCCCAGACTACATTTAGCAAGAAAACAAAAGAAAAGCTGCCATATGAAACAAACAGTCACAAAAGGCAAATCTGTTTAAAGTTGAGCACTCTGTAAAATTCCTTTCATAAGAGATTGCATTCCAGCTCGTCTGTATTGAAACACCATACCTTGTTTAAAAAAACAAAACAAACAAAAAAAACAAAAAACACTCTCTTAATCAAAGCTTCCCTAGCATATAATATACTTATGTAAAAGTAAACTGAACACAAGTCTATGCAAATCAAATAGAGTATATGAGGAACAAATAGATAAGCTGTTTCATCAGATACAATGAAGATTTGATAAAGATACACAACTGGTTCACTTGTTGTACAATAACAATCACAAACAATATACTGGCACAAAACAAAAAATCATTTTCCAATAGGATGCAAAATTCTTGGCAGACTATGCAAACATTCACAGTGGGGGGGTGCCGACATCAAATCTGCTACACAAGTATACATGATTGAATTAAACACCACATGGAGAACCACTCAATTCCTGCATACCGATTGTTTGCATCTAAAAAGGGTCAATTATTTTTACAATTCTATACATCTTGCTTATATAATCAAATATTTGATGTACCAGATGAAAAGTTGTCCTTGTCTTTGACCTTACAGTTTAAAGCGCAATGGAGCAGAGAGACTAATTACACTTAAACGGCATGGACCATTTACAAAATGTGTTCCTGTCCTGTGTTCGGTTATATTTATATAAAGGATGTTCAAAAATTCTTCTAATTATCTATGGCCATCCTTATGTAGAAGGAGAAACGGGAAAAGGCACATATGAGAGGTATAAAATATAGGAAGGGTCTTCATACTTCGTTTGTATACATAGTAATGTTACAGAACACATTTTCTATTGGAGTTTTCTGTATTGTACTCACAGTTTTCATACATTTAATCTGTACACTGTAGTCATTCTTATCCAAAAATACAATGAATAAAAACACTCTGCTCTTCGTTTCATCCCGTATGACTGTGCTGGCAGGTCACAAACTTAAGGTGCCCATACACTGTGCGAAGCTGATCAAAGGAGCCGGCAGGAAAATCTTTGTATGACCAGAGCCAGCAGCCAAAGAGCTGCCGGCTCTGTTCGGGTATTCGGAATACAATGTTTGGCTGTCAGAATACAATGCAAACAGCGGGGATTCCTCGATTGACATACTCATCATGTGGATGGAGGAATCCTCTCTATTTCTTTCGCTCACTCCCACGGGTTAAACTATAAAATTAGAGCAGTGTATGGTCAGCTTTAGAAACAATGTGGCTCAGTTGCTGGGATTTTTTTTATTTACACACCTATTGCAATTTGAGGTTTTGTGAGTCAAAGACCAGCAAAAGTACACAGACAAACTCCAAAGTGTAAGCACAACAACAAAAAACACAATTCACTGCAATACTTGCAAACAAGAAAATGACAATAATAAAATACATACACTTGTGGGATATTTACACGTGTGCTGTCTGTTTCCCCAGTGTTATGTATTGCTTTAGTGGGAAGAGAACACTTCTTCCCCATCACAAGTAAACAATCATTACATTTAAAAATGTAGCCAACAATGAGATTCTCTGGTGCTGCCAGAGCCGGGTTCTCTACCTATCCAGTGCACATAAGCCAGCAAAGGTCTCAATGACTTCAGTGGAACTTGTACTTTTTGGCAGGTTTGAGATTTATGTACGTTTTCTTCATTTCTTCACTCTCAGGCTTCTTCATATCTTTGTACCGTTCCCCCTTTGTGCTGACCACCTGATTGTCAATGTACCGAATCATTTTCTTTGGGGCCTAGAATTAGAAAATTAGGAAGTGTTTGCTAAATGTATTCTAGGTAATGAGAAGGTTCATACTGGAAAGCATTATTATTATACAGGATTTATATAGTGCCAACAGTTTGCGCAGTGCTTTACAATATAAGGAAGAATGGTAAGGAGGGCCCTGCCCGTGGGAGCTTACAATCTAAAAGACATTATTATAATTATACAGTATTTATATAGCGCCAGTCCTTACAATATAAGGAAGACATTACAGTTACTATACAATAGAAAACAAGATGGTTACTTTAGGAGGGGCCTGCCAGCACTGTAAAAGACAGATTTAAAGAATAAGGATTAAAAAAATGACACCTGACATCTACTGAAATGACTGATTTTAGACAACATTGGCCTGACTTTGTGGCAGGACCATGCCAACTGCCTAACTACTGTCCAATAAGACTGCTCTAGTGGCCCAAAGGACAAGGAGATTGCAACTGGTGGAGCTTAGCCAGGAAGTCATGCCCAAGAAACAAACTAGAGCAGCCCTTTCACATGTGGAGAGGTGTGACTACATTTCCCAAAACCTGCAAGTGGAAATTCTAAACAGGATTTGGCAGGGCCATGAAGTGGATTCCAATGATACCTCATGGTTCCTACTCTACAACTCCAAACCTAAATCGAACTTTTGGGGATATTTTGCACTAAGTTGCATAAATGCACCATGAGAGTGAACAAATATACTTCAGTGCACAGGAAATGATTGTGCATGCTCCTGCAAATATATATACAGGTGAGTGCAGAATAAGCAGATTCCAGCTCAGCAAAGTGTTTACATACCTCCTTTGGCATTAGTGGTCTGTGAGTCTTTTTATCCTCCTCATCGTCAACCAACATGTATCTGAAGTAAAAAATAAATAAAAAAGTTAGCCGATTTCCTTTGCAACTTCAGCTTACAAATACAGGTGAAACTCAATTAGAATATCGTGCAAAGTTCATTTATTTCACTAATGCAACTTGAAAAGGTGAAACTAATATATGAGATAGACTTATTACATGCAAAGCAAGATAGTTCAAGCCGTGATTTGTCATATTTGTGATGATTATGGCTTACAGCTCATGAAAACCCCAAGAACCCCAAATCCACAACCTCAAAAAAGTAGATTATTACATGCAATCAATAAAACAAGGATTGTACATAGAACAATATCGGACCTCTGAAAAGTACAAGCATGCATATGTACTCAGTACTTGGTTTGGGCCCCTTTTGCAGCACTTACTGCAATTACTTTTGCACGATATTCTAATTATTCGAGTTTCACCTGTACTAGTCGCTCACAGTACTCACACTTTACATGCCCTAAAACGTACAATCCTAAACATTCTTGTTTTCAAGTACTAAACAACTGAACAAAAACAAATGTCTATTTATTCTCCAAGTTCTTTGCACTCATATTACATTGTATTTATGTTACCCATAGACAAAAACGAGCATTTAACCCTTGCAGTGCAGGGGAAGCCCCACTGAAGAGTAACTTTTAAATTCACCCAGAGTTCCGCTTTAAAAAAAAAAATACACCTTTTATCATAAAAAAAGCATTTCTTAAGCTCCAGTCAAGTAACTGTGCCAAGGCACGAGAAGTGATCTGGAAGAAAGTCATCAGTCTTTTGCAAACATGAGAGAAGCATTTATTTAGCATCTCCTTTCCCATGATTACTCACTGGGACTGTTGTAACATTGTACCTTTCTGGCAAGTCGCAGTAAGGGCCAGGAGCGAGGGGCTGTGATATGTGAATGAACATGTGTTTGCAGACAGCAAGGGCACTGGCCAGTATCTTAGATCAAGCAGTAGGTGCTGACTATGGCTGATGGTAGAATAACGAATGCTCTGATGTCACCGGCATTCTGAGGTAAGAGGAGCATGGATGACATTGTCAGGAGGAGTAATATATCCCTGTAGGAGTTACACTAGCATATTACATAGCATGCATGCCGTTTGCGTACTTTGCTTGTTGTGAGTCTCAAGGCTTTCACCCCAGGAGTTTTTCCTCTTTAGTTACCTTCTCTCCATTCCGCAGACTTCCCCCAAGCTGTACCACCAGGCAGCATGTACTGAGTAGACCTACTGGGCTCCTCCCAAAGGTCTGTTCTCTGTACAGACTATATGCAACACAGAAATGTCACAGCTACATTTTCAGAGTAATATCTGGGTTTGATTATGTTTCAGATCTTGTTATTAATGCAGCTATAGGTACTGTACCTTGGAGCATAGCCATGACTGTTCTGGTATATTTACGGTAAATGAAAAATCAATAAAAACAGATCAACTTTACCAGAAAATATTTACTATTTCACTGATTACTTACTTGTCTAATATAAAGTCTTTCAAGTCTTCCTTTTTGGGAGCCTTCTGTAATTCCTTCTATTACAAAATCAGAAAAATACAGGTTAGACAATGGTAATAAACAAGCTATTAAGATTTAGCTGTTCATAACTGCTGCTCTTTTTTTACTTTATGTCAGAGAACAGAATTCTTGTAATCACCATAAAATTATTTTCTTGGAGTCCAATAAAGGACACAGCATTTCTTAAAGCTTCAGGTTACACTGCACTGCTAGAAGAATGCCCACCAAAGTGTGTGTGTGT
>NW_017306849.1:932228-938333 GCF_000935625.1 Nanorana parkeri | reverse complement strand
GAGAGAGAGAGAGAGAGAGAGAGTGCATTTCACACACTGTATAAATACACTGTATTCTTTCCTATTAAGACTTCCTGTGTCCTTCAATGGACAAGAAAGAAAATGTTATATATCCATATGCTCAATTTATTTACCTGTATGCATATTATGTTCCATATATGAGCACTTTTCAGTCAGTCAAGCGACTATCCTTCAGCTCTAATTGGCTGTTATTGCATAAAATAATGATCCTTGTAGCTTAGTGAATTGAGCCTTTTCTCTAATGTTCAGATACAAAGAGAAAAACGTTTTCCCTGAGCTGATATCATTCAATAACATCTGATCTGCAGAGAAGCTACAAGAGAAGCTGTTAATTCTGACATTGTCAGTGCCCTGTACTAAAGAATACTGTAATGTGTTGATTTATTAAACTCATTACTACAGATCAAAAGCAGGCATAGTAGTTCAACTGTCACATCTTAAAAATCGGTGAGACAAACCTGTGGCTCAGATGCATTGTTAAGCTGCCCTTCGCTGTCTACTATGATATGAACTGCATCTTCCAGGTTTCCTTTAGCCATAGAAAGAACTTTCTCAGCTTGGCGCAAACTGCAGCACGGGAACATCTCTAGCAGTACATCAATATTTTTCTGCAGTTCATCTTTTCCCTGTAGAAAAACATAAAAGATATACTTGTCAAACCCAACAGAGGGAACCATTTTATTAGCCAAGTGAATATGTGAGTGAAAAGCACTCACCTCATAGTTCTCCTTTAACTTCTTACTTAGCTTTGAGATCGGCCCACCACGAGTGATTTATATACACTATCCTTCTGTAGAACATCTGGGCATATTGCATACATTCTGGAGGGAACCACAGACACGCCATAGACAGTTCTGACTGACTATTCTATTAGGTGGGTTTAGTGGCTTCTTCCACTTGCTGCTGTACAGCAGCTGCGACACCTAGATAGATATACTGTGTGGATGGAGGAATATCTCGCTGGGCCAAGCTTCAGTATCTTGCTAGTCGGCCCCGCTGGCTGCCAAAAAACCTGAACAATCTGATCGATTGTACAGGTATTTGGAGAGCCAGTGGGGCGGACTAGCAATATACTGAAGCTTGGCCCAGTTGGAGATTCCTCCGTCCACACAGTTTAGCGTAGGTGGAGGAATCTGTTGCACTTTTTCCATCTGACCATAGAAAATCTGCAGATAATCTGTAGGTGTATATCCAGCTTAGGAAAACCCCTTTATAGTTAAAATTAGGGATGTCCCGATACCGAAGCTAGCATCGGTATCAGGACCGATACAGGGCATTTTGACAAGTGCCCCGATACAAAGCGCCGAAGCTTGCGCAGTTTTTTTTTTTTTTAACTTACCGCGCTGATCGTCGTGTCATGAATCGGTTAAACCATGATCCATAGTACATAACATGTAGTTGTACTATGGATCATTTACAGTCACCTGTCCCTTTTAAAGTATTGGTAATTGGTATCGGTACTTGGTCCTGAAAAAGCGGAATCTGGACAGCCCTAGTTAAAAATATAGCCATGTCAAGGATTTTTTTTTTTTACAGACTCGATGTGAAATTATCTTACCAACCTTTAAAGAATTAATCGTTAATTCTTTTTAAAAAAAACAAAATTGTTTCTTTGCTTCCGGATTTTCAGTGCTATACAATAGTTTAGCCCATCTCACAATGTAATTATTTAAATCGGCTGACACAGAGAAAACAATTTACACTAGTGTTAAGCAGGAAAGTAGTGGTTAATCTACACAGCTCTACATTTAATATAAAAATGTGTCACACAAAAAAGCACCTCTAGGTGTCTACACTTTATACCTGCAGCAGGTTCCTTCTTCTACCCAGTGACAGTGTCACTTTAGGGGCCTATGTGGACAGGCATCGGTTTGAGATCATGTAGAATTCACTGACAGGTGCATTTGAACTGCATTTCTTCTGACCTGCTTCAAGCAGGTTTTTGCATACCCAAAAGTGCAAGAATGCAAACCCGTCTGATGAGAAGACAAACACAGGCCTTTAGCTTTCTGTATGTAACAACTAAGAATACACTGGTGTTCAGCAAAGCACTTGCCTTGTGACATATCTAATTAGCAGCAAAAAAAAACTTGATTTATAAATGATATAGTAATTTGTTTCAGAGTACCTGAGCCTCTGCTCCTTCTGGTGGTGCTTGTAATTTATTTTGTCTGGGGACAGTGCCATCAGATTCTGGAACAACATCTGAGGTCTCCGATGATGGTTTAAGAGAGTCATTTTCTGCAAATACATACATATATAGATTGTGTGATTGTCACATAAATGGTCACATTTTCACTATGCTCACAAGTTCACTATTTTTCTGAAACTACCATCAAACTAAACTCTGGCTTTTTCTACTACATGTCAACAGTCTACTGGGGTCTGTCCAGTGAGTAGTCAGGTGACCCAGGAAGCTGTAGACCTGAACCAGGGGATAGCGGTGTCATCATTTAGGCTGAAATATATTTAAAATCCTTTGGCAATGTAAACTGTTTATTTACAGTATACAGTATGTGCTTCCATTGTGCATTTAACTGGCTTCACAGAGTTCCTTTTGAAATAGTCATGTTGTTCTCCATTGCATACTAAGCTAATAGCAATAGTATATTATTTATTAAGGAAATCTTGAAGAAGTGTGGTGTTTACATTTCTTTATTAACATGCGGTACTCTGGTACATGGGCAAACCGTATGCCGATGCTCAAACACCACATGCTGCACTGCACATAACCTGACTGATACATCAGTATTTGATTAAAGGCAAGAAAGATTAAAAAAATAGTATGCACCCATGAAACAAATTTCATTATAGATCCACAACATGGCCTTCATAAATAAATTGTTTAATTCAATAAACAATAACATTGCCACTTACCTTTATTACGTGCTTCACTTAGTTGACCAGACAGTTCAAACATCATTTCAAAAACGTTATCGCTGCAAAAGGTAGCAAGACAGGATTACATGTTTGCCAGTTTATTCAAAAGGAAATTACAGGTAATAAGATAGATATAAAGTGAGCCATTGCTGATCATGTGACCATATACTGATCATCTTTCCAAGTCGAGTATTCCCCCCAAACGCCACATCATAGTATTGTGTGTTCCATTCTTTGCAATGACGAGGATCATATAGTCTGTATGCAAGTGGGAGTTTATAATGTAACTTTTGTTCTATGTATCAATAGTTCTGGATCTGCTGAGTATAAAAGGAAAAAATGTGCATGGTGCTGCCAATTATCCTCAGAGGAATAAATACCTTGTTTTTGCATTTATATTGGAACTGATATGCATATACATCTTGTTTCGTCATAGTGTACTTTGCAGGGCTTTAGAGGGTAAGCTTTTGGTTTGGCTCTCCATAAACTGACTAGCTGCCATATTATTCTACCTTGACATGATATGTTTATACTTATTAAATCAAACATAAGAGAGCACAACCGAGCAGCCAGAAGAACCTCCCAAAGAGCATGCCATAGGCGACAGAGCATAATCTAGGGAGAATAGTTGGTTGACTGAATTAATGGGCAGTGGGGAATGAAACGGAACATTCCACAGCTCATCAAATTGAGTGGAAGAAATGCCTGCAAAATATTTCAGGCTAAACATGATAAACTAAAAATAAACAAGGAACTGGAAAATAAAACACAAGGCATGCCCTTTCTAGCAGATCAGTCATGCAAACATCTTTTATGGATAATAAAATAAAGATTACCATATAAGAACAAGACACCCTTAATATATAACATGTCTTTTACAGTTCCATTATAGTTAATAAACATAATAAACTCTTCCACAGTCATGGTGTAGTCATTTCCGAGTGCAAAATGTCAAAAAGTGGTCAAATAGATAATAAGAGAACAGTACAGATCAATAGCATCAAAACAGCTCAGAGAGCAGTTCCCAAGCACTGCGTGTTTGCATCATTGAAGAATTGAACAATGAAGATCACCAGCCAAACCGTTTAGGCTTTTTCTGCAGTCAGTGTCCCATTGTGAAGAATGAACTTTCTGTCCCATAAACACACCAGGAAGTAAGCAGAAATCGCTCAAAAATAAGGGAAAGCCCCTCTTAAGCTGGCCACATGATGCTCTATATTTTTCAAATCAACCCGCTGAAAAAAAATAGAGCAGGTTCCTCCATCAACGCTATGAGCACATCAGCTGCTGGCTCAGTTCATACGAAGATTTTCCAACCGGTTCTTTTGATCAGCTGATCGAAGGATGCCAGCTGAAAGGGTGCCAACAGCCCCACACACTGTGCGAATTACGCACGCTGTATGGCCAACTTTAGACAGTTGTTACTGGAAAAAAAAGTATCCCAATTAGAAAATTACCCTTCTATTCCTGTTCTGGTGAAAACTCAAAACTGGTCACCAGGACACATGGAGATGGTCAATCTCCACAATGGGGACACAGAAAACAACGCAACCTGATAGAACCTCTAGTCCTTTCCTACTCTACCCAAAATGTAACTTTTTTTTAACTTTAGATTACACTTCATGCAACATGGAAAGTGTTCCTTTGTATGCTTACCTTCCAATTTCTGCAAACCCTGGAATGTAACCCTCCAACATTTCTAGGAATGTTTCCATATCAAAATCATCTTCTGACGTCTCTTGAGTTCCCAGCTCTTCTAATACCCCAGTTACATATGAGACGAACACTTCATCCATGGAACTGTGGAGATGAGAAAAAAAAAGTCATTAATACAGCATAGTAGCAGAAGTGATTCTCAGCACCATCTGCTGGATGAACATTACTGGCTGCCGCCCTCCCTCCCATTGAAAAAATAGGATTTTTGTACTCACCGTAAAATCCTTTTCTCTCCGTTCATTGAAGGACACAGGGCAACAGATCGTAGATCCTGAAAGGTAGAGTATATCGCCACCTGCAGGAGTAGGACGCTAGGCACATAACAAAAAGACAAGACAGCCTAGGGGCGGCCCCTGCTGGTGGCCCAACCCCTCACTTGCTGACAAGTCTCCAGTAAGTAACAAGCAGTTAGGAGTGCACCCCCCATAAAAGAGGGCGGGGCCTGTGTCCTTCAATGAACGGAGAGAAAAGGATTTTACGGTGAGTACAAAAATCCTATTTTCTCTCCCGTTCATTGAAGGACACAGGGCAACAGATCGTAGATCCTGAAAGGTAGGGACGTCACGAAGCAGTAACACATTGAGGGATGGGCAACAACAAACAAAAACACCCAAAAGACCCCTCAAAGCGCCGCCTGCAACACCTTGCGCCCCAAACCAGCATCCGCCGATGCGAACACGTCCACCTTGTAAAATATAACAAAGGTGGGAACAGAAGACCAAGTAGCGGCCTTACAAACCTGAGAAACAGAGGCCCCATGGCGGAAAGCCCAGGAAGCCCCAACAGCCCTAGTAGAATGGGCAGTAACAGGAAATGGAGGCTCACGCCCCTTAACGGCGTACGCCTGAGTCACAACATTACGAATCCACCTAGAGATGGTAGCCGCCGACGCGGCCCGACCCTTACGAGGACCCTCCGTGAGCACGAACAGGGAGTCGGTCTCGCGGAAAGAAACCGTAGCTTCCAAATAAACACGAAGAGCGCGAACCACATCCAAACAGTGGAGCGCACGCTCCTTCCTATGGACCGGCTTCGGACACAGGGAAGGTAAGACAATGTCCTCATTCAGATGGAATGCCGACACAACCTTCGGCAGGAACGCCGGCCGAGGACGGAGAACCGCCTTGTCCCGATGCAAAACCAGCAACGGGGACTTGCAGGACAAGGCAGCCAACTCCGACACCCGCCGAACGGAAGTGATGGCCACCAAAAAGGCCACTTTCTGTGATAAAGATATAAGGGGAATCTCCCGAAGAGGTTCAAACGGCGAGCCCTGCAACACGGAAAGCACGAGATTCAAATCCCACGGAGCCAAAAGCGTGCGGACAGGGGGAGCAATGCGTGTCACCCCCTGAACAAAAGTGCGAACCAGAGCATTAGACGCCAAAGGCTGCTGGAAAAGCACCGCCAAGGCAGAGATTTGGCCCTTCACAGTACTCAAGGCCAGCCCCTGAGTCACCCCGCGCTGCAGGAACGCAAGGATTCTGC
>NW_017306849.1:866576-932105 GCF_000935625.1 Nanorana parkeri | reverse complement strand
GGCCGAAAAAGCCGCTTATGAGCGGAGAAGGGAGGCCCAGGCTTCCGGCGCTGTTCCTTCTTGCGCGCCTGGGGGAGGAAGGTACTCTTACCCCCCGTCAGATCCTTAATGATCTCATCCAAGGTGGAACCAAACAGACGTAACGCAGGCCCTGCACCAACTGGTCCGCCAATTCCACAAAGGCGGGGGAGACGTTCTCCTCCGCAAGACCCTGATGTAACATCTTTGCCCACTCGGTTAGAGTCTGAGAAACCAAGGCTGAAGCCAAGACCGGACGTACTAGAGCACCCGAGACAGAGTACAGGGGCCGTAAAAGCGCCTCAGCCTTCCTATCGGAAGGATCCTTAAAGGACGGCGAATCCTCCACCGGGATAACCGTAGCCTTGTTTAAACGAGATACCGGCGGGTCCACCACCGGAGGTGAAGACCACTTAGACACAAAATCCTCCTCAAAGGGGTAGCGAACCGAGAACCGCTTCGGGACCGCAAAGGACTTGGAAGGCCGTTTCCACTCCTTATAAAGGAACTCATCAAAAAAGGAGATGTAAGGAAACACCTTGGCGGAACGCCTACTCTTATGCGTCCCAAACTGCACGTGCTGCAGCGCGGAAGTGCTGGCAACGTCCTCAATTTTGAGGGTGTCCCTAACAGCGCGGACTAGGTTTTTTGTTATGTGCCTAGCGTCCTACTCCTGCAGGTGGCGATATACCCTACCTTTCAGGATCTACGATCTGTTGCCCTGTGTCCTTCAATGAACGGGAGAGAAATGTGATGTGCATCTCTGCCCCTAATTATGAGTGCAAAGCCAATGCATGTCAAGCTTGCTGGAGCCAGATGCTGTGCAAACTCACAACACTTCAATGACATCCAACTGCATATTGATTAGTGAGCCCACATACACAGCCTAGTTGTTAAGTCCTGATGAAGGGGTCGGGTTAAAACCTCCAAAACGCGTTGGCTTTGCAAACAATCATTGGAATCAACTTGTATTTGGACTTGAATATTAGTGTGTGGCACTTCAGTTCTAAACAAATTCATCTTTACCACAACTTAACACATCTGTGATTGCAGAAGACTTTTGATGTGCAGAAGCCGCCAGGCCAATATAAAAATTCTCCATATTTCTACCATTGCCACACTATTGGAGGACAACAAAAATATAAAATAAACTTATAAAGAAACCTCAGTGTTCCAGGGCATGCTATCTAGCATACACTACTGAATTTGGCTGCTTAAATTAGAGGCTTCTGAGACAAGGGTTTAACTCAGATCCACTTTAAACACCTAAGATGACAACAATTGCCTATGTTATTTTGTTCACAAGGACCTATAACGCACAACTGTGCTTACCTAAGGATATAAGATGTGGCCAAAATCACAGTTCTAAATTGATAATTTTTGTTTTAAAACCAAAAGGTTTCATTTACACTTTTTTAAAAAAAAATTCTGAGTATAGTTATAGAAAGTTGTCCATTCTGTATACCTGCAATAAAGAAGGGATACAATGTGCACGTGCTGAATGAGCTGTATAATATGTAGTGGTTTAATGCAAAATGGACACATGCAACCAGTCTCTACAACTACCCTCCCTGCATCTCATTCAAGGATTCAATATCAGCTGCTTGGCTGCAATTGGGACATTGACCGTTACTGCTTGTTAGAGATTTTCTGTCTCATACATGCTACTATACTTTCCAGACGGCTGCTCTGGCTTACCCCACTCCCCACTCCAATACACCTGTAGCCACTGCGCAGCGTGAACATGGATTGTATTGTTGCTGTGTGTCTCTTTTGCTGGCTGCAGTCCCATGGGGGCCTAGATACATCCTCCAAACTCCTCATTAATGTGGGTTAACAGAAGCTCGGGGACCCAAATCCCCTACTTAGTATGGCTATCCTCCCTTTTCCCTTGTACTACCAGCCCCCCGCCCGCACCCACTTTGTCCTTTCCTGAACAACCTTCAGATACTCATTCAAACAAATCGACAAAATGACACAACAGTCTTCCAGACACTAACCAAAAAACACACAACTTTGTGAGCTACTTGATCAAAGTGCCCTAAAACACAAATACTTCCAGAAATGCTATTTTTATGAACATGAAAACAAATGTGGGAGACTACGTGCCTGGTCTATATGTGCCAAAAAAAAACACGTACTTAGATGGCTAAAATTCACTCCCCCTCCAGTTAACTGGTGTACCGCACTTACCAGATCACTCAGGTCTTTCATGTCATTTAGAACTGTATAACCTTACCCCTATTGCCCCACTTCCTTGACAGACTCTACCCCGACCCACTTTCCTTTATTAAACCCAGCCCCCACCTGTCCTATATCGAGATGCCTATAAACATTTATCTGAACTCTTTAACTTGGAAGAAATTATAAACAAACATTATAATGACGTGTTGTCCCTATCCTAAAAACCATCTCAAGAAGCTCATATCATGGTGATACAAAAAAACAACAAAGTTGTGACACTAAATTGGCTTAGGCCCCCATTAAGAGCTTAGGGCCAATACCATTAAAAGCCTAACAATCATACACCATGCCAAAACCAACAACATTCCATTATGCCTTCTTTCCATCAACGCCAAGAAGGTGTTTGACTTTTTTTTGCAACCCTCACCCGAATTGGCATACCACTATCACCAGTGAATAAAATTGGCCCCCCTCTATTACTGACCCACAGCACGAGTCAGAGTAAGATACATTAGAAACAGAACCACGAAGGGATGTCCGCTGTCACCATACCTCTACATACTGGTTATGGAGAAACTAGCAGAAACCATCAGGTTTATCTCCTCTAGTCAGGGTATAACCATCACCACCAGCTTGACCTCTGTGTCGATGATCCCTTAATATATATCCCATACCCTAAAATTGGATACCTGTCCCTCTTAGAGGAATTCCACAAATTTGGATATAGGGGTGCGCAATTCCAATAACGCCCAGAACATGCCGGGCAGGTTTTTTTATTACTTTATTTAGCCCTGTTGCAGGCAAGCGGGGCTAAATGTGGAGCAGGGGAGCCGGCTCTCATTTTGTACAAGTGATCACTTGCAGCAGCCTGCTTGTTAGCCCCTTTGTGATAGCAATAAAGATAAGCGAAAAAAAAGTGACAAACAAGTACAAAATAATAAAATAAATAGAAAATGAAAAACCAACCCCACCATCTGCATGTGAATAAACGCACATGTAGGGCAATGGAGTGCATTCCACTGTGTGCCATATTGCGGTAGCCGGGCAGCAGCGCTCTCTAAACAAGCACAATGTGCATTAAAGTAATTTGGGAAAATTGAATTAACGGCTTAAATCTAGCCCCCTTCCCCGCTATAATTACCTTTCGGTGAATGGTCCTTCGCCGGTACGTGTGTAGCCCTGCACTATGGATTTTGAATTTCACTCACAAATTGTGAGCACCCATCGGTCAGCGCCATCACCTGACCGCACTGACCAATGAGAAGAGCTTCTAAGCCCGGTTTAAGTTAAAAATGTTTTACTTTTCACAAGTAGATTGTCACAAAGGACAAGTAGATTGGGCCTTCGGTTTAGTCGTTGGACAAGTAGTTTTTTTTTTTTAAATGTCCACACCCCTGGGATAGGTCAGTAACTAAGTAACAGTAAGGTGAACTTACACATACCGGAGCCCTTTCCCATGAGCAAGATCCAACACCTACAAAGCCAATTCCCCTCCTCTTTGCAATGTCAGACCATTAAATACCTTGGGACATATGTTCCTACTCCTTTTGAACATGTATCCTTACTAATCTCCTGGGATGGAATATCAACTGAACTATCTCCCACTCCTACATAGTATAATAAAACAACAACAATGGACACCTCTCCATCATTAGCAGTCAAGCAGAATGGCCTTTTATAGAATGGACATTTTTTACATGCATCCTCTACCAGTTTCAAGCAAGTCCCATTAGTCTCTACTCAAAAATATTTGGGCCAAAAAAAAACAAAAAAGGATCCAGACAAAGATAAGACCTCCTTATTAGAAAGAAGGACTGAGGAGGCATGGTCTTCCACAGCCTACAACTATACCATCAACCTGCCTTTCTGAAAAATATTATAGACATACCCAGACTATAAATTCTGGGCAACCATTGAGTCCCACTTATCTCCCATTTTCATCCCCCAGCCCACTGTCCAAACTCCCTTTAGCTTCCTTTCTGCCGATCTTCACTACTGAAACCACCAAAATATCTTCCTACTTAAAGTATTATTAAAGTCACTTTTGTTTTTACATATATTTACTGCTAGCAAGCAGTAGATATATGCAAAAAGATTTTTTTAAAAGTTACCAAATAGGTAATTACTTAACTGTGTCTCCACCGTTCGCTCCCGTCTGGAGATCTGAAGATTCTCGAGCAGCCATACAGGACGATGGAGCGGGCGCATGCGCAAAAGAGATCTTTGGCCGGGAGAAGAGGAGAGACAGTGTAAGTGAATTTCCGCACCCAGGAGCGTGCAAGAGGACAGACACCGTGAGACACAGAAGACAGCAATCAGCGCTGGATCAGAAACCGGTACCAGTGCTGGAGGGACTCCTGAAAACTACTGATGAGGTGACCGGATCAAGAGAAATCCTTTTAGGCAAGTCCTTAAAGAAGCATAGGAAAGGGGGGGGATGGTGACTTTAATGCAACTTTAAGCCCCCTTGACTCCTGCCATGGACAACTCAGTTTTCATGCAGGTGCTATATACACTGCCAATACCTCCAAGAGCCTTTCTTTGTATGCCTTTCTAACCTTCACAACACCAAATAAAAAAAAACAACAACAAAAACAATATACAGCGCTCTCAGGTAGAATATGAAAGTGGTGTGGTATGCAGCCCTAGAAACCAGGAGGAGAATTATCTAACCTCACATCTTTGATTTCTGTATCCTAACACAGAACCTGTCTATCTTTTTCAGCAGAGTTCATTTTGACTAAAATGCCATTTTAGTTGTTTTGGTCAACCAAATCTAATGGGTTTATTTTTAGTGTAATGCATTATTTAAACAAAGTCTCTAGAATTTCCAAGCTCATTTAATATTCCTGGAGTAAACCTCTATTGACCTGTTATGACTTACGATTGTTGCTCCACATGGTTTACAAAGGGTCTTGTTCTCATTAGCATCAAATGTAAAATGCATCCATACATCTGTAGTTTGTGCAGCAAGTGTTTGCTAGCTGGTAACCTACTGATCTACCCAGCGGGACATTATTCAGTTGTGCACATCTCCCAACTACAGGAAGAGGAAGAGCTCAGGGAACCAGAAGTCCAATTACAATAGTCCCTCCCATTTTCGTTTGTCAGTGAAGATTACCAGAATGTTCGTTTCATGTTCCTTCCATTAACTTCTCTATTACTTAGGTTTCGTCACTAAAAAACATGCAGATGAAAAAAGAAAAAAAAAATATTTTTTAGTCAACGAAATTAACACCATTTTGCAGGACCCAATAACGCCATGTGGGTGACAACGCTGAATCCCTCATAAATATATCAAGATCTTCTGCAGATCCTCACAATTAATTGTTACACCGTCAGATTATTATGCTGTTTTCTTTGATACTACAGTACAACTGGCCCACATTGTACTTATCCCCAAGATTCTTGTGTTGAGATGAACTTTTATCTGTGTACTTTAAATTCTCACAAACGGAATTGATAAAAAAAAAAAAAGGGTCTGAACAAGGACCATCATGGCATGATCACCAGGCATTATTTTAATATAAGCGGCAGATTTAAACTTTGGAAATGACATTAACATAAAGCCAATATGAGATTTTGGTGATTAGCACTTGAAATAGTGTTACACCCCTTTCACAATTTTCATATGTAGCATGTTACCATAACTACAAGTGCAATCTTTATGCCTGCTTTCCTCTAACATTCCTCATCGGGGAGCAAAGTACCTTTAGGTCATTGCTCCTGTCTGGAACACATCAGTGGTTTCAAAGACAGTGTCTGTGCTGCTTTGATGTGCAGAAAGCCACAGAACTAAACTTCCCAAGAGCACTGGTTTTAGAGAGATGAGCAGAAGGTACCGTGCTGACGTAGGTAACTTTGCCAAGTTGTGTTGTTGTCCAGCCATGGACATCACAGCAGGGCGGACACCACTGCTTACCATTTCCTTGCGGCAGTGTCAGCACTTTTAGCCCATGGAAGAAAGTTAGAAACAGCCCGTGTTTCTGGCAGGACTACCAGGTTTTTTTTTTCCTAATAGTGGTCTGACAAAGAAATAACAGATGGCAAATGTGCATGCAATGAACGGGCAAATGTGCATGTGTAAGCAAGCTCTGCTATATGTAGGGGTTTAGTGCGAGTAATACAGTAGCTGCCACTACTGATCTCCCTCTAAAAACCCCAGATGGCTGGCTGTGCTTGGCTTCAATACATTCCGAGTCACTGACATGAAACAAGTCTGCAGCAGAGTGAGGTCAGAACCCCTGGTTTGCATACGTGTTCTTGACCAGAGACTCAGAAAGCAATGAAACCAGAAAACTTGCATTTTCAGAAGCAGAGACCAGAATAACAGCCTACATACATCCCACATACAGGTTTAGTTTGAAGAAAATTAAAACATTTGCAAGAAAAAGGTGTCAAAGTGCACACAGAACATACCTGAGATCAGCATCTGGAATATAGGACTGGATGAAGCTTGTTAGGGCATCTCTAATAATCTTTTCCCGCGACATGCCACAGTTATTCCTAGAAATTAATAAGAAGAGACCTTGAAAACAAAGTCTGTACTGTTTTTCCAACCTGCTACTGTTATTACTAAGACGTAAAGATGAGCAATAAATATAGCCCTTCACACATACTCTCTGCTTAGAAACCGCCAGGTTCTAAATAAAGCAACTTCTTTTTCTGAGAAACAGGAGAATGCAGCAGAAATAAACCAGCAGACATTGGAACTTAAAAACAAACTAAAATTACATGTTAAGCACCAAATACATGAGCAATGACATCCATTTCTCAGCTTAGGAACATTTTCAAGGTTGGGTTTGTTTTTGCAAATGTGTGGGATGCCTCAGGTGTGTGTGTATGTATGTATGTATGTATGTATGTATGTATGTATGTATGTATGTATGTATGTATGTATATATATATATATATTACACACTGAGTGGCCAGATTATTATGACCACCTGATGTTTGTAGGCAAATAAGCTATAATTTGGCGCTGAAGTTGCTAGAGGGCCAGACCATTATAAATAGGGAAGCAGGTTGTTTACCACGACAGTAGAAGTGATTTTTTTTTCTGAAGATATGGCTAAACAACGCGATTTAACAGCCTTTGAACGTGGGATGATTGTTGGCGCTCGGAGCCATGGAGCGAGTATCAGCAAAACAGCAGAATTCGTTAAATGTTCAGGAGAAGCTGTCGTTAAAGTGTTTAAAGACTGGACTGTCAACGGAAAATCTGGGTCTGAACATGCGAATTGTGGCCGTCAGCGACTAGTCAATGTTAGGGCAGAACGGAGAGTGGCAAGACTGGTACAAGACAGCAGAAGGGCAACAGTGCAGTGTCAGATTCCTCGCATCACCTTTCAACATCTCGTGAAGTTACGAGGCGGCCCAACTAAGTCATCTCGTGGCCCAACGAAGTACTGATGGGGTGGTCATAATAATCTGGAAAGTAGCCACCGTTCCAAGCTCGCTCCTATGATGGACTATAATTTCATTACAAATTAGTAAAGTAAATGAGATTGTAGTCCATCACAGGAGCTATCTTGGAGTGGTGGCTACTTTACAACACACACAGGGACCATGGGTAACAAAAGTAACCACCCTCCAGAAGGAAGGACAGTGTCAGCACCAATTCAGAGATGATTTGAGGATCTACAGCCGAGTGATACACAAATAAGATACATTTTTGTTAATAGTTAAAAGGTACTTCAATGCATTTTTAAGATTTGACTAACTTTAAAGTTTAGTGTCACTTTAAATATTAATTGTTAATAAAAGATTATAATCACTATCAAAAATATTGACAATTCCGCTACCCTAATCCAGACTAGTAAACTGGACTTTACAGCTATTTTCAAGTAAATATTTTCCTTAATAGTCACAAATTATATTTGTGTACACCAAATGCCTTTGCAAACCCTGTTACCATATAAAAAGGTATCGGGTAGAGAGAGCAGAGCTGTGGGGGGGACCCAGTAGAACACACCCACTACAGGCTGCTTGCAGTAAACTAGGAGGGGGCAGATACAAGACCATTCACCCTGCACAAGGAGAAAGAGCAGCAGTGAGCGGTCTGTATAGCTGGCCATACACCTTATAATTTATCTGCAGATTTTCTGAGGTCAGAGGGAAAAAGTGCAACAGATTTTCCCAGGTGGAGATTACTCCATCCACACAGTTAAGTGTAGATGGAGGAATCTGTTGCACCTTTTCCATCTGACCATAGAAAATATGCAGATAATTGTAATGTGTATGGCCAGCTTATTACAGGAAGCTCCCGTACAGAGGCAAAGTTTCACTCTGTAATACTGCACAGATCTGGAACTCACCAGGGCATTATTGGTTCACGGATATATCCTGCACCCATTTGTGGGTAAACCAGAAATAATGTTTAACAAGTTCCAGCAATATAAAGACTTAATTGGTTGGATGACCTGATTGGCAGTTCCCCGAGTCTTGGTTCAAGTAAGTAAATTAGACATTGCTTGCAGCAGTACAATTCATATTTTCATTTAATTCAATATTTCTTCCGTTTGTCATGAAACAAACCCAGCAGATTTACAGTTTTAATGTCATATTCAATCTTTTTTCCCCCCATCTCTTGAGGACCTTAAACCATGTCAGTAATATGAAAGAGGAAATATTTCCGGCAGTTGTAAGCAGGTCAGGTTTAACATCAGTCAGATCCATGAAACAGTAGAAAGATCAAAGTTCCACTTGACAGAATCATTGAATTCCCACTCTGCTCAGTCATGGTCTTGTGGAACTCTACAATTCTGTCTAGAGCAGCTATTAGGCTGACTGCTATTCAATTCAGTAATTAAAGGAGAACTAAAAAGGCAAAACATACAACTTGGGGATAAATAAGACTTAATAAGAATAGCTGCTTAAAGCCCAACTTTGGGCTCTTACTAAACCCCCTTTCTGGAAGCCCCTACCGTATGTTATTCCTTTTATTTTATTTATACTTACCTTCATCCAGATAGCTTCAGGCCAGTCATGTAGCACACAGGGTGCTCTCCAGATCTTTTTCTGGTGGTGAGGGTGCTCAATGGTTCAGAGTGGTGATGAAGTGGTGATGCGAGTACAGGGTACCATTCTGAAGCCACCGCAGGGCACAGGTCCGTGACACCCTGCACTCATAGGATGTCCTCAGTCTTTTGGCTTAAATGACAAGTGACTTCATTCAACTCTGAATCTAAGAACATCTAGTGGCAAAGGGGGCTTACTGTGGTGAACAGCATCGGACTGGAGGCTGGTATTGCAGCCAGAGCTGCTTATTTGTTTTAATTCCTTGCTGTGGGTCTATTGAAATAAAAACCCAAGTAGTAGTTGTAGCTTGGCCACCTTTTGTTTTTAGCTGCAGTGTTTTGGCATCTAAAGGTTTCAGCTAGTTAGAAGCCAAATTATGTCCTCCAGTTACCCAAAGCTCAGTATACCGCAAGCTGCAGCTCGCGGTATATTGAGACGCCGCAGCTGAAACGGATCTGAAGCCGCAGCTGAAACAATTATGTCTGGATCCGCCCAGCTGCGTGAATGACAGCTGGCTCTGCCTATCTAGAGGCAGAGCAAGTTGTACCCGCCCCCTCCCCCATCCGTTCCGCCAGTCAGCGCTGGAGGATTGGACAGGGGAGGGGAGAATCCAGTCACTCCCCTGTCATGGCTCTCTGCAGTGACCCGATCTACTGAGCCAAACTGTGACAGTCTCATTATCACAGGTCGGCTCAGATTATGAGGCTGAGTAAAAAGCACTCACCTCATAGTTCTCCTTTAAATCCACTCTGAATTCATGCGGACTGTCCTTCCTGCTATCCTTCTAGAGCAGTGGTTCTCAACCTTTGTAGGGCTGGGACCCCTTGGTAACATTTGCCAAGTTGTGGTGACCCCCAAAGGTAAAATTTAGGGATGACGCGGCTGCTGCAGCGACATCTGGAGGCGTGGCAGGAGAACTGACACTGCTGCGCTTGGAGAGAGCTGAGGAGGACTCTTACCTAGCACAGCAACCCACAGGTTGAGAACCACTGCTATAGGCACAGACAGGACCGGGCTCTGCAGCTGGAACTAGAAGAATTGGATTTAAAGTGTGTGGCTATATAACGTACGAGGTACATACTCCGCAGTACTGTCACTGATAGGGATGGGCTCGGGCGTGTTCGCAGCTCCACATGCCGAGCCCGCCAGGAAGCTGACAGCGCGCAGTGCCAATCACAGGCACTGAGACATTTCCCGATCTCTGCAGCTGCGGATCGGGAAAATGGAATGCATAGCAAGGAGGTGTGTTTTACATATTTTTTTGCTTGAATACATACATATTGCACCCGCCCTCTTCAGGTCCCCCTCTGCTGATTGGCAGCATCACAGGGTGGGTGCAATAGCTAGTTTGCTATTGGCTTTTGCAAAGTGAAATAGCCAATAGGAATCTAGCTATGCATTCCTATGGTGGTTTTTTTTTTCTGACTTACGGCGGCCCCCGATTGAAAAAAAAAAAAACACAGAGCAGAGAAAGGTCCCAACCTTTCCGGGAGAAAATGTTTCTCTCCCGGCTGCCAAGAGCCACTAGGCGACCCCTGGCAAATCATCATTCGACCCCCGAGGGGGTCCCGACCCACAGGTTGAGAACCACTGTTCTAGAGGGTGGCTTATATTATTCCCCATGGTCTCTGTGTGTGCTGTTTGCTCACGTGATGGACTACAATCTCAGTACAAATTAGTAAACTAAACGTGAGATTGTCACCCTGTGGAGAGGTTAGTGTTAGATGCACTATAACATTTAGATGGACTTGACTGACAAATTAAATCCAAACGGCAGCCAACACTTTTTAAAAGATAACTATGGCCCAACCTTTTTTGTGGCCATAGATTTCTTTTGGGTCACAGGAGGACGTTTACTAATATAGCCAGCTATTCTCAGGATCCACCCCACCACCTGACTGAGCGGTCTAGAGGCAGAGCCAGCCCCCTCCGTTCCTCCAGTGCTGGAGAGGGGAGTGGAGAATCCCTGCTGGGAGCGATGACTGACAGGTGCAGTGTTACACATCGGGTCTAATTATGGGGGGGAGTGTATTACAGCGTCCCCATAATTCTCCTTTAAACAGTTACAGCAAGAGTTTTTTTTTTCCTTTTGGGAAAAAGGTTTTCCATAAATGACTAAAAGCTGTCTGTGTTAAAAAGTTTGTCCCAAACCTCAGCCACTTATGCTGGACAACTTGGTCTGTTTAAAGAGGTTACAGCAAAATTACTGGCCAGATCAACAGGTGGAAATAAAAGGAAAAAAAGCCTAAAAAGAGAAAACTAATGCAGCCACCATATCAAAGAATTGGTAAACTTTGTTTTGCATAGTAACCGTGATCAGTGGATTGCAGGTGCGATGCTCTGGCTCCTACAAACTCCCATCCCCTGTACCATTCCAAGATACAGACTTTCAGTTAAAGGACAGGAGGGTGACATCACCGCACATTGAGAACTAAACGTCCCTCTGCTGCTGTGGCTGATGGGACTGGTAGGCTATCCATTCGCAGCGTTTGGAGAGGTGGGGATGTGACCAGGTTTCATGTCACACCCTGAATACATGTGTGTATAGCAGGGCTCAAAATTTCAAGTCCTGAGCTACTAGCCAGGCCTTAAAAGTTACTCGCCACCAGTTGCCCCACCTAACCCCTACCCCGGACTTAACTCCGCCAGGTCAGTAATGTAACACACAGCGCAGAGGTCAGTAATGTAACGCACAGGTCAGTAATGTAACACACAGCGCAGAGGTCAGAGTGACGCACAGCGCAGATGTCAGAGTGACGCACAGCGCAGAGATCAGAGTGACGCACGGCGCAGAGGTCAGTGTGACGCACGGCGAAGTGGTCAGAGTGACTACTCGCAAATTGCGAGGGGGCGAGTGGAAATTTTAAGCCCTGTGTATAGCATAAAAGATGTCCTGGGCTCACAGGAAGTTACCTGAATGATACTGGTGGTAATTTAACCCAGGAGGAGGAATGCAGCCAGTGCTACCTTTTAAAGGATGGTAAAAATGCAGCAGCAGCAATGGCTCATCTGCATCAAGACACAGAGAACAGGGCATGTTTTCTGATGAGCCAGATGAAGCGCTCTTGCTGAGTGGTAGCCATGATGGGGCTATACAGACAACAGCTGAAAAGGGTCACATCAGGTGCCTGGCATCTTAAAGTGACATTAAACCCTCAGATTTTTTTAACATAAAACACTACTGTAATGTGCGCCTTACTGTAATCCATGGTTGTTTCCCTTCTCTTTGCTGCTCTTCCTTTTAAATCTGTATCTGTTCTTATGCTCTGCAGAACTTGTTTTGCAGCAGTCTGCCTTGTCTCAGGAATGGATACACGGTGTCGGTGTATCCGTTTGTATAGGCTTGTAATCTGAGCCAGCACTACAGGAAGAGGCCCTGAGCTGAAAAGGGAAGTTCTCCCCAAGCATGAGAAGACATGAGGATTTAAAAGGAAGAGCAGCAAAGAGAATGAAAACAACCATGGATTACAGTAAGGCACACATTACAGTATTGTTTTGTTAAAAAATCTGAGGGTTTAATGTCACTTTAAGTCTAGGGGTAGCCAGGAAGGCTACAAGGATGCACATCCATGAGGACACCTCAGTCTACGCCCCCCCTCCTCACTTATAGACACATTTAGAGGGCACGTTTCTATATGGCAATGATGAAGAGATAACTATTGCATTGTACAATAATGGCAGCTCTGAGGACATGGCACACAGTGTCAGACCAGCTCCACATCACTAGCACACTGCATTAGGAGCGCCATGACACACAGCCGGACATACGCCTGACATCATTCAAACCTACCGCCCGTATTCAGCACAAACAGTCAGACTTGCAGCACGGCTCCGCTCACTGACGTCACTTCCTTCCTACCTGCTCTCACGGGCAGTCCGGAGTGTCTGGCCGCCATGTTGTTTGTGGGCAGCCTAAGTTTGACCCTCCGCACTCGGCAAAGCAGACAAAGACAGAGCAGATTATTTTGTAATGACCTCTTGACTCCACGTGATACTCACAAATATTTAACTTATAGGCGGTGTACCCTTATCAAAAGGTATAAGTATATAACTTTAGGTTAGTTGGTAGCCAATCAGAGGAGAGGGGCGGGGGTTGTGCTATGTTTTGTTGCCGCCCAAGTGTTCTCGGCTCCATTCATGCTGCTGTAACGTCTGATTCACATTGTGGGTTGGATGCACTTTTACACATTCGTTTTAGAGGCATTACCATCAAACTTTATTCATTTTGTTCTTTTTTTGTGTGTGTTGCATTACCACGTATGCATTGGGGCAGCCCATTTATTTTGAAAATAGACAAAAGAAACTGCATACAGCATTTACAATAGTGTGCTGCGATGCTCTGCAAACGTGCTGCATTAACTTAGTACCTTGGATTGCTATTTAATAGGAATGATACCACAACATGTCAATGCACATAATGTACGTTACCGCAACAAACTGCATCACAAAAGTGGGATTAAGCCCTTACAGCAGGACTCCGGCCAAATCTTAAAGTGACATTAAAGCCAAAACATTTTCCCCCTCCCCCCATGTAAATGTTAGCACTTTCCTCAAATTATGTCTCTTATTCTGATCTTCCTCTTCTTTCCCCGTGTTTTCATGTGTCCCTCCAGCGGTGTGACGTCACTCCGATCCAGCGGTGTCTGCAGGCGGGTGCACGCGTCCATAGACTTACCTTGCGTCTCTGCTCGTCTCCCGGCCGAGAATCGGAACTGCGCATGCGCTAGCCCCAAGATCCTTTGCGGCCGTACGATCACTTCCTGATTCTCGGCGCGGGATCGAGCAGCGATAACGAGGTAAGAATATTTAAAGAGACCCTGTCATTAACTTAAAACAATAACAGGTAAAAGCACAAAAAAACAAGTATTTTAAAGAAGAACTCCCGAAATTAACAAAGTTATCCCTTGAGGTGGGGCTACCCCTGCACTGTAAGGGTTAATGTCCTGTTTTTCCCTAGGGGGGGCAATAAGTAAGCATTGTGAAATAATAAATAGAGCCCCTAATCATGTAATGATTTTTTTCTAAAATGAATAGTCTGGAAACATGGTCTCTTTAATATTATTAAATGTACAACTTTCATTCAAATAATATACATTTAAAAAGTGCCTACAAGAAATGACCAATGCTCCTAAGCTTATCCTGACAATATTATCAGTTCCTAAAGACATCAAGTACATATGCAAATGATGAAACAAAACGTACATGTTGTCCAATATGTTTGCATATTCATTAAAATAACACCTGGTGATCCTGCCATGTAGGTCCTTTTTAGGTACTTCCTGTTATAGAGTGACAACTTTCTGTGCCTGTCTTCCAAATGTGCTTCTGCATTGTAACCCTGTCACATAGGCCTCCAATGGAGAGCAAAGTGGGTGTTTCACATTACACAGTTATGTCCCACTTCTGTCATCTGCAGGAAACCCGTCCTGAGAAATGCCATGGAGCCATCACTGGAGTGCATGCAGACAGGAAGTGGCTGAAATGAAGCTACAGGAGTTAAAGGGTTAGAGAAGTTGAAAACAAGTATTTTATAACATAAAAAATGACATTTTGTAAGTGTAGTCAATTCATTATCATTCGGTTACATTTTATATTTAGTTTACGGCATGCTTTACACACATCACAACAGGATATTGTTGTAATGCACCACAAAACACCAGAAGTGTGCAGATGTGACCAGAGTTGTACATTGGGTACACATCACATTTTTATTGAGAGCATATTTTATTCAATGAATGTGAATTGCAGCAATAGCTTCTGGAATCCTGCATATGTGACTGTTTTTGCAAAGAAAACAGGTCCTATTGAAAGCAATGGGTTTTGTCTTCTCCGTGCAGGGGCCTGTGTTTAAAAGACAGAAACATCTTTCTAGCTTTCTGTCGTGTTTACTGTTATTCAGAAATATGTTGCTGATCATAGCAGGCAAGCAAACAACAATGCAGACTTGTTATAAGGCAGACTGACTGCAGGCTCCTGAAAACTACAAGTATACACACTAGCGTTCAAAGGAAAACGCAATTTAATCATCACACTGAGGCCAGGTTCACACTTGGCCGATCCTGGGATGCGCGGTTGCCACGTGGCCCCATTGATTTCCATGGGATTATATCCACGTGGCAATTGCTGAATAAAGGTTAATGTACCTTTTTTTCGCAACGCACGTTTTTTTCAGCCGTTATCGTGCACGATTGTCTGGGCGGAATTGCGGTGGTAACACGCACAATCTGCCTGCCGCGACTGGGGTGCCATTAGAAAAGGATGGCATTGCCAGCGCGATCAGCGGGTTCGTGCACGATTGCCGCAGGGTCATGGATCGCCTAAATGTAAACCGGGCCTCATTTCCACTCCTGTCAGAGTTTTGTACCCAAGAGCTTATCATTTGAGTCCATTAGATATCTTTTACTATATTATCTTAAGCCCTAATACATTAGGATCCTTGGTCCCCAAAATGCGCCGGCTGCTTGTTGCTTATGTGATAGGATTACGTGCAGTTTGGAATAGATGATGACAGTGGCTTAGTGGTTAGCACTTCAGCCTTGCAGCACTGGGGGTCCCCATTCAAACCCAGGTCAGTACACTATCTTCAAGGAGTTTGCATGTTCTCTCTGGGCTTGCGCTGGGTTTTCTCCAGGTACTCCGGTTTCCTCCCACACTCCAAAGACATGATGGTAGGTTAATTGGCTCCTTCCTAAATTGGCCTTGTATGTGTGTGGAATAGGGATCTTAGATTGTAAACTCCTTGAGGGCAGGGCTGATGTAAAGTGCTAGAGAGCCGCTTACATTAGTGAGGACGCCTGTGCTAAAGTCCGCTCTATGTTCTGTCTTGAGATGTGGCAGCATTAAAAAGTGAATGAAACTGCCGCATCAGAAAAGTGACATACAGCTAAAGGTTTCTTTTTGGTCATAGTTTTCTTTTAGCAAGAATCATGTTTTTTGTATGCATCTAGAATGGACTATACGCACCACAGAATGGACTATATATGGCCAGCCTAACATACTGTTTTACTACAGTCATCCAGATACTGATTTATCTACCTGTAATATGCATATTGAACACTAGATGTCACCATCATCCTAGTAAAACATGTCTGGTTGGAAATGCTTAGTTAAAACATTGGCTTTTTTTGTATAAGGTATCTGCTTCAGAAGTTTATCTATTTACCTTCTAACAACCAATCAGCTTCTGTCTTTCCTGTTGTTCATACAGGTTGGGATATATTAGAAGAACACTGATTGTTTTTTCAGTAAAAAAACCTTATATATTACACTGGTTATTTTTAATCCATTTATAAACGTGAGCACATTTCTTTATCAGCTATTTAAAGGTTTTAATCTAAAAGTTACTATGGCTAAGCTTAGAATAAAATAAGCCAAGCACAAAAAAAGTTACTTTTCACCCCACTGTGCTGATCAAACTGTTTTGCAAGCAGAAGGCTAAAAATACAGAGCAGTCTAGGTCCCAGTGACAGTATTGCACCAGCCCAATAATGTGCACAGTGTTTTGAGTTGTATCTCTATTTTGTTCAAACAGTTGACACATATGGGGTTATGCCATTTAAACCTGGAGAAATAAAATAGCCCACAGCAACCAATCAGGTTCCTTCTTCAATTTTAGTCAGTCCTATTTTGTCTTACTATCTGAATGTCTCTCTCTCTGGTCTCTCTGCACACAGCTGATGCCCCTGCTGAGTCAGAGCCAGGGCTGGATTTCCCACAAGGCCACTGAGGAGTAGAGGGGTGACACAACATGTCAATGTTTACAGAGCCGCCAGATCACTTGTATATGGTGCCGCTCGTTGCACCCCCCCCCCTCCCCCTCTGCTGTTCCAGAGCTCCACTGTGCCCGGTGCGGGCCTGGAAGCGGTATTTTGGCTCTGTGACCGGAGATCAGCGGGAGTTCAGTACACAGTTTCACTCGGAACTCCTCCCTGTTCTCTGAATGCAGAAAATGATGTATATTATATCGCTTCCGCATTCAGCTGTCACTCTCCGGCTACAGAAGCCAGAGAGAAGCTGATGAAGCAGACCTCTGCTTCATCAGCTTTTTTAGGGGTTGCTAAAAAAGCCGCGTAGCCCCATAGAGAAGGACGGGGGCTGCGTACTAATCACAGACAGCACCTCTCCTTCCCGGCTGCTGCTTGGTACGCCCCACACGCAGCACGGAGCTGTATGTGCCGGCCGATTCATGTGTGAATGGGGCCTTAATACCACCAAAAGAAAGCTTTATGTGTCCCCAAAAAATGGTATAAAATTTATTTCAGTAAAGAGTTGCATGACTGAATAAATGTCAGCCAAAGTACCGCAACGCTGAATACTGAAAAATGGCCTGGACAGAAGGGGGTTTAACACCACAGGCTTCAAATGGTTAAATAGATTCCACCAAATCTCCATCACCTCCACAGTGATTAAAGATCTCAATGCCGCAGGTACAGCACTGTCAGCGAGAGGTGCTCCCACCCACAGCGCCAGCCCTCCACTCCCTGCTCCAACGCTGCACGGAAATCAGCATCCCCCACATGCAGTGTCAAAGCCCCCAATCACTGCAGAGGTTATAGAGATTCAATGGGATCCAACCAACAGACCGACAAGCTGTCAGTGAGCAAGTAAATCCTATCAAATAAACACATGTGTATCACCTTCAGCTCTGCGGCGATTAAAGACCTCAAAGCAGCATGCAAAAGTTGCCAATGCCTCCACGCAGCACTAAAACAAGGAGCAGATGGGCGGCACCACCACACAAAAGTCCCCCACGCCAACAGCGCCGCACATGCGGCGCCAACATCCCCAACCACCCAAGGTTTGGTGGGGAGGGGGGCACATTGAGGAACCTGGCCTTAGGGCAGCAGAGAGAGTAAATCCGGCCCTGGTCAGAGCTGTACCACTGTATTTAGCAAAGCTCATGTTCCCTGCTGATTAGAAAGCTGTAGCTCAGCTTCAGGCTGTGACAGCTTTCTAAAGAAAACAAACTGTAAGGGCCCAGTTACACTAGCCGCATGCTAAAATGATCAGATTTAGTGCTTGGCTAGTATCAGTTGTGTGCAGGTGGTGGGGGACAGTGTAAGGCACTGTTTACCTTTTTTTTTTTTATTACTTTATTTAAATATTAAAGTGACCTTTCATGTATACCTTTGCACCACCTCTCCATTGCAGTGGGAAAATGGACAGTGACTTCAGGTGAGCTCTGGTCTGCATTTTTCCGCAACACACTGCAACCATTCTGAAGGCAGTTTTGCAGTGTGAACAGGGTACATACAATTGCTTTCTATGTCCCCTAAGGTGACTGGCATTGATGAAGTGTAGAAAATGCCAGTCAGTGCACATGGTGCACACCTTTTGTTTTGATGCTCCTGTAATGTTTTTAACTGATTTAAACTAAACGTTCATTTTGGCTTTACCTAAAGTCTTCCAGACTGTTTAAATTCATCTTCTGATACTAATTGCCTAGTGAACGCTCTTCTGTTTGTCAGAAAATGTGCTGACCTTTTACCCACCAGGATTCCCACACAAAACTCTAACCATCAGCCTGTAATCTAGGCTGTGCATGTGATTCTAAACATTGTTATTTCTGCTACCTTTTAGATTGTAAGCTCTATTGGGCAGGGCCATCCTTACCATCTTGTCTTGACTTGTATTGTAACTGTAATATCTTCCTTATATTGTAAAGTGCTGTGCAAACTGTCGGCCCTATATTAATCTTCAATAATAATAATAATAATAATTTCTAGGCATTGTTACAAGCATACTTTGAACTACTAATGTTCGGAAACTCCGCGATGAGGATCTCTATTCCTGGGGTATCACATTTCCAGGCACATGTCAAAACTAACGTGGTCTTAGATTGGATGCTGGCCTTAGATTGAATGCTGCTTCTAGATGTTTAAAGTTTTAGTTTCCTGTAGAATCGGCTGGTCCCCTGTGCACTGGCCCTACTATCCTGTTTTGGGGTGGCTCCTTTCTCTTGCAGGGTCCTATGGAGCCACCCTTGTGTTCTTGTAAGCTGGTTGTGTCTCCATAAACACACAGGCAGAGCAAGCCAAGATACTCCCTGCTCCCAGCTCCCCTCTCCTCCTTTCTCCCTTCCCTAAGCTATTAGATGGACAGCTGCTGGACACTGTTCTGTCCTTTGTGATCTTGTACTGGACACAAAGTTCAGTGAAGTTGAAGTGGAGCTGAGAGAGTTGGAGCCAGCTGTTTAGGAGCATGATGACTGTAAGTATTTGGGCAAAAATGTAAAGAAGGTCTTTGCTGGGCAATGTATATTCGTTTGATCTGGATTCATTATTAAAAGAACTTTGAGAATGTAATCCTTTTTTCTATGAAGGTCCTATGAAGTTTCCCTGTTCAATAGAACCACAACTCTGTCTAGAAGCTAGTTCCCTAAAATATCATTTTATTCACCCCCTGGGAAGTGTGACACCATTTTATGGCTTTGTAATGCCACTAGACTAGACTCCCCTGCAGAGGTACAGTATGTCTGATTGTTGCTACATTGTTATTTGGTGCATATTGTAAATGACCTGGTTTGCAATAAGAAGTAGGCCTATTATTAAAAAACCTTGATTCACTTTAATCAATAGAGTACATATCAGCATTACCCAAATCTTATTATACTGTTAAGTAAAAAAATAATACCCCTTTCTTGTCATGAATTAAAAATGTTGCTCTGAGCTTCATCATATCACTTATAGCCCAGGCAAACATAACATGTGTTTTTGTTACCCGGTGCATATATGACGTTTTACATCACTAGAGAATGCAGCTAGTTTATGGTTTTCAATCAGACAGGTCTTATCAGTGCTGCCCCATGTACATTTACAGAATATAGATTGTGGCAGTGCATGGCAATGCTATGGTGTAGTATGGCAACTTTGACACCCAGGACTCTCAGCCAGAGGGGCTGAGAGGTTCCACAATGTGAATACCTTTGGAGAGGAGGAACTGGCTATTCAATTCCTTCCAGGTTTTCCAGACTATAGTGGGATGGGATTTCCAGTCCTGGGGCCAGGTGTTGCCAGTGGCCAGGTTGGGCTGAACAGGTGGCTGAGAGCAGCCTTATTAGGAAGCCAGCCCAGTGCTTTAGTAGAGTTGTGGGTGTGCAAGAGGCACATGATGACAGGCAGACTCTGCTGCGTGCGTGAGCACAAGGGACACCGCCAGGAAGGCTGGAGAGGTCCAGAGGGTTGGTTGAACCTGAGATACCTGTCAGGGAGACAGAGAGGGAGAGTGACCCACGGGGGGTGAATACTAAAAGGCTTGGAGTGATGAAAGCTGCTGAGAACTGTATTTCCAGGGCAAGTCCTGGGACTATCACACTGGGAGAGTATGGGACAGCCAGATGTCGGTGAGACCCAAAACATGATGTGTTGATGAGAGTCCAATGAACTGTTATGGTTTATTTATGCTGAAGTAAAGCAAGTTGTTTTTTGTGAAGTTCATGGACTGTTCACCTTTTGAATGAATAAAGACTGTCCTTTTTATGTTAAAGTCGGCTCCAGGAGTGGTCACTTAGCGCTTACCATTGTGCTATATTCCCCAAACTATCACAAGATATAAAGAATATTTTGAAACACACATCTTGAGAAGATGATTTACATGTAGCAATTTGTTTTACATTAAAGGAGAACTATGGGGTCAGTGTTTTTCCCCATAGTTCTCCTTAGGGTAACGGGAGGACACAAACTAGCGTCCTCCCGTTACCCTAAGCTCAGTATACCGCGAGCTACAGCTTCCGGTATACTGAGACGCCGCACCTGGAGCGGATCCCGACGTAGCTGACGGGATCCGCCCAGCTGCGTGAGTGACAGCTGGCTCTGCCTATCTAGAGGCAGAGCCAGCTGTACCCGCCCCCTCCCCCGTCCGTTCCGCCAGTCAGCGCTGGCAGATCGGAGAGGGGAATCCAGCCCCTCCCCCTGTCACGGCAGAGAGCCGTGACAGGATCGAGAGGTGAGGGAACCCGGTATGTGTTCCCTCACCTCCCGATCTACTGAGCCGACCTGTGACAGTCTCATTGTCACAGGTCGGCTTAGAACTATGAGGTGAGTGGAAATCACTCATCTCATAGTTCTCCTTTAATTTCCCCCCAAAATGTAAAGTACTTTAGGTTCCATATGCTTTAGTATGTTAAGAGGTTTAAAAACTGGAACAGAAATTGTTTAGCACACAAGTTAGCATATTTTATTTGTTCTATGCATTCCCGTGAAGAATAAAATGTAATTATTTGAATAATCTGTGACATGATATACAACAAAGTAGTTCAAATTTCCACAACTCTTTCCAATACATGGATCTTCCCACTAACATCTATCTGTCTGCATCTGTCATAGTAAATGTAACAAGACCTGTTGTGTAATAACAATACAACATGCTGTTCATTATACTTTGATATGAACTAGATTCAGCTTTGAGCTGTCAATAAAAAACAAAAGTAGACTTCATGATATGAATCATATGTCAGCAGAGTTGTATTATTTTAGATAGAGGCTACTGGGTTTCTATATGCAAGCCAAATCACCAGGGTCTAATAATGGACCTGTCAGAATGGATCGATACAAAACACAACAAGTGTACATGGTTTGGCAGCAAATTCACTTTAATGAAAATGTTTATAGTTTTTGTATATATTTATGCTTCTTTATGTATCATGACCAGTAGTTAAAAAAAAAACAATTTTTACTGAAATGGTAAATATGAAATATTGCTTATAGATGTTTATCATTTACATTTCCAGCAAGCAGGTGGAACTGTAGCATACCCTTTTGCATGTTTACCAGGCTGACCTTAGCTGCCTTTCTAAAAAAAAAAAAAGTTGTTTACAGAGCTCAGTAGCTTAAGCTGAAATGTACACACACGTAAAATCCATACAAAGAGAGAGAGCACATGGGTGCAAAATTACAATTTTATATAAATAGTAAAAATAAATGAAAAAAATGGTTTAAAAGTTTGTTATAGTACGTGACTTGTGATATCTAACTGAACATCAGCCTAGCTAATCTTGCATTGTACTGATTCAGGAACAGGCAGCCTGTCTACAAGGAGCATGCAATGGCTGGTATACGCTTCTGTTGATAATTTAGATTGGATGAACCATAACTGAGATGTACACAGATGAATGCATACTGCTTTCTGTTCTAGGTCCAGCACTCATTGTAAGAGCTATGTAATTGTAGGGTCTATCATTTCATCCCTTATCAGATAGTCACACATGCAGGTGTATAAGTACATGGAAGCTTCCACAGTGGTATGGCGATGGCATGCTTACCGCAAGTAACCTTCTCATACAACAGGATCTAGTCAACAAGCTACAGCATTTGTCACAGCAATCAAGATTTCAATCTAACTTTGTTTTACTGTCCAGTTTGTGCATATTCAAATTATATATTTTTTTGTTTTACATGGAGTAAAGTAGGGCTAAAAAATCTCTTAGGATTCTGTGTCACCACCAGGGAGATTACCCCTCTTTATTTGTCTTGGTTGCTGTTGTCTTCAGCACAGAAACTGATGAAAAATCCAACATATTAAGGCCTCATTCACACTGCTAAGAGCTGGCCCGTCCAGATCCGTGCAGCGTACTGAGCCACTCCCGAGAAGGACAAGTGCTGCGAGTGATTATACACAGCAGCCTGTTCTTCTCTATGGGAGTACGCGGCCGTACGTTCACCCGAGCTGCACATGGGTGCGGGTGTCCGTACTCGTACGCAGACAGGATTGATCCTGTCTGCGTCCGAGCACGGTCAGCCGCACCCGCATGGATGTGCAGTTCGGGGAGCATACGGTGGCGTATGGCCGTGTACTCCCACAGAGAAGAACAGGCTGGTGCGTACAATCACACGCAGCACCTGTCCTTCCTCGGAGCGGCCCCTACGGCCGTGCACGCTGCACGGATCTGTATAGACCGGCTCTTAGCAGTGTGAACGGGGCCTTAAAGTTGTCACTGAAATGAGGTGGGTGAAAATGTTCCAGTTTGAATCCTTGTTATGGTGTCAACTTTCTAGAGGAGGATTTACCATTCTCTGAAGAGATTTCCTCTTATTTTCTGTTGTGTTTCTGGGACAAAAATTACCTGAAATCTCCCCAATGGAACAAAAAAAGACCAAAACCCTACAGGTGATCTAAAATATTCCCTACTGTAAAACCTACTCTAATTATAAAAAATGCATTGGCGTTACATACACTTTAAGCGACTAGGCCTTTAACCAGCTCTCTAGATATGAGCGGGCGCGGGAAATGCCCGATTTTGATGTCTCCATAAAGAGGACCTGTCACTTCTTTTGCTATCACATAAGGGGGTTTTCTTAGCCCCCTATGGGATAGCAATAAAGTTAAGTGAAAAAAAATAAAAGTTTCCCCCCCAAAAAAATGTAAAGTTACACATAAAAAAGAATGTAACATTTTTTTTTAAAGTCCCCCCCCATACATACACGCGTTGGGTGCGCATACGTGCGAAAACGACGATTACGCCCATTACGCTGCACATGTTACATATCGTCGCGAACGTGGGAATGAGAGCAATAATTCTAGGGCTATCAATCACTGATAACACTAAACTGATGTGCGGTAAACGCTTTTAAAGCGTTGCCTATGGTCAATTTTGGGTATGTTAGTTTTTTGCGATTTCGCTGGTGCACGCAATTTTAAAGCTTGACATGTTTGGTGTCTATTTACCCGACGTGACCCGGTCTCTTATATTTTACCAAAAAAAATGGATAATAATCATTGTTTCTTAATATAATGGGGGAAAAAACTTTTATTTTTCAAAATTTTCAATAATTTTCCCCTAATATAGTAAAAAATAAAACCCCCCCAGTGGTGATTAAATACTACCAAAAGAAAGCTCTATCTATCCCCAAAAAATGGTATAAAATGTATTTCAGTACAGCGTTGCATGACGTAATAAATGTCAGTCAATGTACCGGAGCGCTGAATACTGAAAAATGGCCTGGCCAGGAAGGGGGTCTAAACACCTGGCCTTGAAGTGGTTAATGTGTGCGACTCTGGTCACCATAAGCTCTTGAATGCTGTTACTCTAATCCTCATGTTGCCCAAAATATTGGCTGGTGAAAGGCTAGGACTATGGCAGGGATTCTTTAGACATGACTGTTAGCAGATAATACCATACGGCTAAATCTAGCTATTCTTAATTGGATTAAGCTGGTTTTCCCAAATTCTTCTTATAATTATTACTTTCCTTCCTTGATCTTGCTTGGTTCTTAATCCTCCCATCTCCCATTGCCCTTAGGCTGCTGACAAGTCTCTTCTTTCTGTGCAAGGGGAACATAAAACATGAGTCTGCATTTTAGGTATATTTTTCTAGGTACATTTTATTTTGCTGCAACACAATAACTGATCTTCAGGCAAACTTCTGAATACACAGTTGAAATGCTTATAGTGCTGTTTTTTTTACCAAATGGTTGTATTTTGGTTTACCCAATCCTGAGATTTACACAGTCCTGCCAGACTTGTGACCTTAATTTACTGTAGTTAAGCAGTACAGTCTGGTAATCCCCCTGTCTCCAGCCAGTGATTGGACAGGGAAAGAACAGCAGCAGACTGATAAACTCATCTCCTGTTATAGCACACCTGATTGGCTCAGAGTACTGATGCTGATTCTCCAAATCTGTGTTTTCTAAATCTTCCTGTAGTTTAGCTTTAGCCATTATTTGATCTGCTGGACTCCACTGTGAATGACAGGCTATGTCGGCTGCAACATTAATAGAAAAATAGGCACCCCATGGAGCCCACAAAACTCAGGGCTCTGTCATATGCAAGTAGTGACTTGGGCAGCAGAGTTATAGACTGGTCTGCCCTCTGTAACATCCTGGCTGTAGGTCAAATGTTCCTGGAAGCACTGTGTAAGGTACTTACCAAGAGGTCAGTACAGGTACAGGCGCGTGGCCCTGTCCTCAGGATTATGCTGTAGCCAGGAGTCACATGCATGGTGGTATCCGGGTGCATGCTCATGCACGTGAAGATGTGTGTGAAAATGTGCACGAAAATGTGTGTGTAATTTCGTGCAAACATACTGGAACCATTGCGCTCAAACATTAGCGTGCACACATGGATAAGTCAGTGGCATCAGACGGTCTATAAAAATCAGTGTCAGCACTGAGCCAGTTGCTGACTGGTCTTCAGCTTTCCCTTGTTCCTGTGCTATTGGTTCCCTGTCACTGTTTACCTTTGCATGTTCCTGGCTGATGACTTTGACTCTGCTTTAGACTTCCGATTTGGTACTTCTCCTGAGCTCCAGATTACCCGTGTATGACTCCGGCCTGTGACCATGATCCTGCTTCTGAACATCGATTTTGGCACCTCACCTGTGTATCTGACCCTTCTGTGCATGACCCCGGCTTGTGACCTCGACCCTGATTACCAGCTCAACTCCACTCTGACCTTGCAACGCGGGGCACCTTAAGTGCCCGCAACATCAGTTTCTGTGGACGCATTACCCTGGTCAACGCACTCAGACCGCAGACCACCTCTTCGGCACTCGTGCCTCCCTGAGTCCTGCTCCCACATGATACCATCTCCAGAGTAGTCGGACTGGTGGTGCAAGAGTAGCCCCTTATTCAGCTCAATCTCCAATCAGGTACATGAGGGCTACCATCTATCAACTGAGTGTCAGGAGAGTGGAGCAAAGATGAATATAAGCAGGGTTGGTGTTCACGAATGGGCGAAGTAACAGATTCAATTTAAAGCATATCTGCTGTATGGAAAAGTTAAAAATAAATATGTGTGCTTTATTGTCAGGAAAGCAAAGTACTGCAAGCATGTAATAAAAGCAATGCAAAAATATAACACAAGATAATAAAGTACTGCTAGTATGAATATATCAAAGCTAAAAAAGAAAAGATATGCATGTAAAACATGACATGAAAAAAAAATGTATTTTCTAGAAAAAACTTTTACAAAGCCAGAATTGCTTACGGCTCATTCACACTACAAAATGTGTTATAATTTGTATTACAACATGAATCATAACATGATTATGTCAACACATTATATCTATGTGTTTTGGTGCATTGCTACTCATTGCCAATTGCACCCCAAGGCATATCCACAGTATGCTGCAACACACTTGCACTATAGTGCATCACGTTGCGCATATGCAAATGCTCTAGGCATTGTGTTATGGCGTGCTGCATTTTGAAAAATCCCACAGGACAGATTTTCCCATACCTTGAGGTACATTGACAGCTCATTTGGAATATATGGGCTGCCTGACACGGTGTACCACATTGTGGTGTATGTATATTGGCCCTTATGGAGTCTATCACGGATTTGATTAGAGAGAACTAGTTACATTTAGCATGACACCTGTAAATCCTTCTTTAAAAAACTCCTCAAATTAAATGTGTCTTCCTTTGAGATTTTTTCACTTGGAGCAAAGAGTGGACCTCTGCTAGAGATCCACCAAACATATAGAAGAAATTGACAGAGGCGTCATGTTCTTTGTGCTCATCATGTTCATTGTGTCCCTTGTGGTCTACTGGCAGAGGGTCCCTTGCTCTTAGATATTGCCTGGTGGATAGTCCCTTCTGTTTGACATGTCCCTGGCAACAGGGCCCAGCACTCTTACAACAAGGTAAGTGCTCACAGTCCATGAAATCACAATCAGTATTGTGCTGCAAGCAACTAGCTAGGGGTAATCACTGAAAAGATCACAATTGGTTGACCACTGAAATTATCTCACGGGTCATCACAGTTTAGCTAATCTTTGTTAGCACATAGCACCATGTCTTGATTTGGGGAGGGCTTAAGGTAACAGTTGTGAAATAGGATAAGTGAAGAAGGTAGAGAATGTAGAGGATAATAAAAACTAGTGGTTGTACAGGAATGATGCAAATGTGTGAGAGGAGAAAGTCCATCTAATGTAGCCTGGTTTATTGTAAATCTCATCTTTATCTCTTCAGTTTAATAGTGTCCAGGATTCCACATGGACGTATCAGATCTGTGGTTTTATAATATAAAAAGGTTAGTTATGGAAAACAGCCAAGATCATTTTTTTCCCATAAAGTGCCCAGTTTTCAGGCATTGTCCTGCACTGTATCAGTTTATTGTAGAGGTGCACTGAAATTGACATTTCAAAACCGAAATAAAAAAAATTGTCAGTCCAAAACCGAAACCAAATTTTTTTTTATTTTTAATTTTTTCAAATTGTTTAAAATGGCACTTTTGGCATTTAGCCAAAAGTGCAATTTTCGGCCGATATGCTTCAGCGGCCGATATATCGGTGCATCCCTAGTTTATTGTAAATTGTAAATCTAGATGGAGCATGAGAATATATTTTCTTAGAAGTAGAACACAATGGGGTTCTGCAGTGTTTCTGTTCTCAGGAATGCACATAGAATATTTTAAAAGCAGAGCACTGATCATCTTGCCCAGATCCAGACACTGCAATATCTTTATATTTAATAATGTTTCTAAATATCTTGTATTAGGTTTTTATCTGTGCTTTATAATGGAGCTGTCAGAAGCCGGCAGATATACAAGGACAAATAAAAGAGATAGATGATAGTATGCATTGCAGTTCTATGTAATTTAGTATAACACTAGTAAATACTGTAAGACGCACAAGACCTAATGAATCTTCTTTTCAGTCAGATTGTACAGTAATCTTCGGGAGTATTTTGTAATATTATGTCAAGTCAGCACTATGGACTAGTCTTTTGTTTTTAATTTTGTGATTTTTAAACCATTAGGGTCAAGCAGCCTAACCTAGCTTCCTGTTCATGTGTACTGTAACTTGCATCTGATGCGTGGGATTGAGAATGTGATGTTGTCAAAGGGTTACTGATTTACCCTAGTAAAATATTTCATACATGACATCTCATTCCACTTGCACCAAAGTCCCAATAGTGAAATATTTTATATACTAAAGGCATCCAGCCTGTATGCTCAGACTATGTCGTTCGCATCCATCTTCCTGGACCCTCCTCATATTAGCATTGATCTAGAGGGGAAATAAGGAGCACGGGAGGGGATTTTTCTTTTTAATACCCTGTTGCAATTTCTGTTCCAGTCACTGAGTATGCAGGCAGGTTTTTTGAAACATGGCCATTCTAACTTATTTTGTCTTCCTGTCAATATCATGGCACTTGTCCAAATTATGGATCAATACCAGCTGATCTTTTTATGTTAAACTGTAATGAAGTTGGCCATTTCTTATTGGAGATGTGATTTTGCTCTGGGCGACATTTTTAACTTTGAAATGGAAATGAGATATAAGGAATGGAGAGTAGGTGAATTTTACTCTGTGTATTATAGAATAAATGGCAGAAAGATATAGAGCTCCCCATTGTAACTTAATTAAAGAACCTCACACACAGGAGGGCAAGTTATCTCACTCAGTGATGAATTAGTTTGTTCAGTAAAATAAAGACACCATATAGAGGTTCATCTTACGGCACAAGAGACGAGTATAAATTTAAATTGGTATTGTAACTTACAAATCACATTATACAAATGATCTGATCGGAGGTCCTTGACCAGTCTGGGTAAATGTGTAATTAAAAAGAGGTATTCCTATGGTGTTAAGTGTTAAGCTGAACCGCTGAAGCTAGTTTTACTTTTCCTATGAACTTTTGAAATCATTTGAAACACTGACTTTTTTGTTAAGGTTTTTATTTCCCTTTTAAAGCCACTTTTATATCAAATCAAACAGATTCTGATTTCTAAATAAATATTATCGAACATTTTAAAGGTATGTGTTGTAATTTAAAGCTGAACTCTAGGTAGGTATAAAAGGGACAGGTGAATGCAACTCATTAATATTCCATTAAAGAAGAAAAATTGGACCCTTGCAATGGGGCTACCCCTGCACTGCAAGTGTTAAGTGCTCATTTTATTCAAATAAAGCTGTTTCACTTACCTGAACCTCAGTCCGGTCAGATTCCTGCCGGCTGCTAGACTGATCCCCACAGTCTTTTCTCACCTGGGCTTCGGCGATCTACACTGAGTGGCCAGATTATTATGACCACCCCATCAGTACTTTGTTGGGCCACGAGATGACTCCACAAGATGACTTCGTTGGGCTGCCTCGTGACTCCACGAGATGTTGAAAGGTGATGCGAGGAATCTGACACTGCACTGTTGCCCTTCCGTTGTCTTGTACCAGTCTTGCCACTCTCTGTTCTGCCCTAACAGTGACTAGTCACAATGCGCATGTTCAGACCCAGATTTTCGGCTGACAGTACAGTCTTTAAACACTTTAACAACAGCTGCTCTTGCACATTTAACGAATTCTGCTGTTTTGCTGATACTCGCTCCATGGCTCTGAGCGCCAACAATCATCCCACGTTCAAAGGCGGTTAAATCGCGTTGTTTACCCATATCTTCAGAAAAAAATCACTTCTGCTGTCGTGGTAAACAACCTGCTTCCCTATTTATAATGGTCTGGCCCTCTAGCAACTTCAGCGCAAAATTAAAGCTAATTATAGCTAATTTGCCTAGAAACGTCAGGTGGTCATAATAATCTGGCCACTCAGTGTAAAGACGACTGATGTCAACACATCTTACAAAGGTCCATTGATCTACACTAGATGTGAGGACACCAAGGCACACTGCACAGGAGATGGGATCAAAACAGCTTTATTTGAGTCCAGTAGGAAAAATGATTTTTCTTTACCTGAAGTTCTTCTCTAAATGTATGTTTTGTTAATGCAAGCAGTGTAAGTACCTGAATGTGACTTCAGTATCAGATTCCTGCAGTCTATTGTTAAGTCTGAGCAGCAAAGCACATAAAGTGGAGGGAGAATCAGCACAAGGAGTCAATCAGGCATTTTACAGTGCAAGGAACATGCTATTAGCAGGAGAGAGCAGAGTGACAAGAGGTAAGCTTAGCTGTTCCAAGCCCTCTTACCTGTCAGCCCTGATCCTCTGGCCGCCTCCTTCTCCTCCACGATCGACTCCTCCGTCACTAGGCCCCGCCCCCTTGATCGCCAGGCCCCGCCTCCTCGATCACTGCCGATGACGGGCCCAGCCACCTCCTGCGAAGCTGCTGGTTGTCACCAACTCAGCAGCGGCGGTGAGAAGGAACGGGGCGTTCCTCCTCACAGCCGCCAGTGACAGCCAGCAGCCTGGCTGTCCGAGCAAGATGTCATAGCGACCCTGGCGGTTTGCATGGCATCAGGGACATGTCCTGGCCGGGCCCCGCCATGCCTCGTGCCCCATAGCGCCCGCTTGGGTCGCTATGGTGATTGTTACGCCACTGATGATATATCTGCCTGTCCTTCCTAGTACCTCCAGTATCTGCTTCCCAGTTTAGCCGATGGACGGATACAGTGCATGTACAATGAAACCTCAATGCCGAGCTTGCACCAAAAACCACGGTCTGTTTACTTATTAACACCTTCTCTCCTCATACTAAAACACTGCAGTAAAGTTAAAAAAGTTAATGTAATCACTTTACCCTCAGCTTCCACACTGCAGCGGGTGACGTTGCCATCTTTCCAGCGAGATCCCAGGAAATGCTGAGTACACCAAATCTTGCAAGAAGATCCTCCTGTGCCATGCTGGAATGCCATCTTGGGAGGGTTGGAGGCATTTCCTGGGATCTTGCCAGAATTTATGTGTCTCTACCCCCACTTAGGGGCTGTGTGTGTAAAACAGGGGGTAAGGCAAATATATTTATAGAAAAAAACTGCGCTAGGAATCAAATAACACTCTAAGAGCCGATGTGCCTAATAGGTGAGTACACCCAAAATAGGAAAAAAGAAAATGGCGCTGCGCTTCACAAACTCACAAAAATATTCCTAAAATGTGGGAAAAGTAGTATAAAATGTGAAATTGTCACAAAGTGATAAACAATTTTGTGTCATACACAACACCTGTGTTGCACAATGCCTGTGCTGGTGATAGTAAGAAAAAACTTTAGGTCTAATGGTCTGGACACTATAAACCATAATAAACATAGAAAGAAAAATGTGCAAAATATATTGATAACCGATACCGTTTTTTTGGTATCAAGCACTCGCCAATACCAAACACTGATATTGGCATCCTGGGGTACTTTGGGCCCGGCTTATCAGGAAGCCTGATTGCCTGGGAAGCCAAAGTTCTATCGAAAGAACACCAGCTTCACTTGTTGCTAGGCAGCCTGGTTTCCTGACCAATCATGGTTATGACATGCCTCCCGGCTTCATGATTGGCCAGGAAGCCAGGCTGCCTAGCAACAAGTGAAGCTGGCTTCCTAGCCAATCAGAAAGCCGGGAGGTGGATCTTGACGTGCCGCCCAGCTTCCTGATTGGTCAGGAAGCCATGCTGCCTAGCAACATGTAAAGCCGGATTCCTTGTCATGACGTGCTGTGGGCTGGTCAGGAAACCGGCTCCATGCTCCCTCATGGCACTTCCGGTATCGCGGTAAATATCTGAGAATTTGGTTGAATACGAGTACTCTTCCAAATACTCTGTATCGGAGGGAGACTTAAATAAAGCAGGCTTGTTTTAGTGCAAGGTCCCCTTTAATAAATCTTTGTTTCAGAGCTTTCAAAAGGGGATAAATGGCTATTGATCAAATAGAGATTATCTAAGATGGTAATCAGTAAGAACTTGCGCCACCCCTAGATGTCAGCTACAAATTATCAGTTAAATACAACACACAGACACATACACACACACAAAACTCCACTGAAACTGCCCACACACAGTAGAGATTGCATTATAAAACCAAAATAAAAATATACAGACATAAACATTTTAATACATCAACCCTGACCATAAAAGTGTTTAAAATAATTCTCCATAGATCAAAATGCAGAAGAATACATCACCCATGTATGCAAACATAATAATAGATCACTCACAGGAATGTGTAGTATCCCCACTTGAATGAATAAATGTAAGCTATGTAAAATGTATGATGAATAAACAATAAATAGACAGGAGGAAAGATGCTCCACTTATACAGTATATCAGTGCCATGCCACCAGGAGCCAAATATGTGAGTAGAATATATATAGCGAAATACAATGTACATGGGCTGCGGAAATTAATGATTAATCCCTCGATTAATCGTTAATTTTTTTGATCGATCAAAATTATTTTGATCGGTACTCACCTATCCCCTGGCTTCCGGGTCTTCCGGGAGTTCCGTCGCAGATCCGGTGACGTCACGGACATCGACGTCAACGGACTCCTTCCCCCTTCCCCAAGTGGCTCTGTCGGCTAACGAAGGGAGGGGGGAGGAGTCCGGTCACGTCGATGTACGTGACTGCTAACGAAGGGAAGGCGGAGGAGTCTGGTGACGGTGATGTCCGTGACGTCATCTGACTCCTCCCCCTCTTCCCTTCGTTAGCTGATGGAGCCACTTGGGGAAGGGGGGAGGAGTCCCCCCTTCCCCAAGTGGTGACCCGGCCCACCCCATGTGTACATGTCAAGCTGCAAACAATCTTGTATTCTTCACAGACAAAGTTGATAATTTCTAGTTCTACTAAGGGTGGACTGAAACAATTAACCATGTGTGGGGTCTGTAAATTAAAGAAACACATTAACTACTTGATCCATCCTACATTTTGGCCAGTTTCTACCCTAAACAGTAGTGTTCTAGTCGTACAAGCACTCCTGGGTATGAAAAGCAGACATTGCATTGGCCTATACACATACAGCACAGCAATGAAGTAATAAAATGAACTAGGATCACACTAATCCAGCACGTTATTATTCTGAGTTGCCCCACTCAAGCGGCGGCCATATTGAGTGGGGCACGTGAGATTAATAACGTGCTGGATTAGTGTGATCCTAGTTCATTTTATTACTTCATTGCTGTGCTGTATGTGTATAGGCCAATGTAGTTGGATCTGTATGTGCGTTATAATTCATCGAAATTAATCGATTAAAAAAAATTTGATTAATCGAGCACGAAAATTTTAATCATTACCAGCCCTAATATATATATATATATATACATATATTTACACAAATACAGTGTTCATATATACTGTATGTGCATATACTCTTTTTTTTATTCATTATGATCAGAAATACAGTAAAAAACGTTTTCTTCTTTTCAGCCCCATAAATAGTAAAATATAGCATTTTTACATTCTGTGTTCTCCTTTTGAGCCAGCAGGTGACGCGCTAGTCGCCCTTCTTCATGTTACGCTTTTTCAGTTTTCAGCTTTTGCTTGGCTCCAGTTGTTTACAGTCCTCTATACCTCAGGCGAATTGGAGCTTCAAAAAAATATATCAAACGATTATTTAAAAATGCATAAACTTAAAACATTTTTTTTTAAATGGACCCAAAACTTATGTACTAACTGTCATCTGAAAATGCAAATTCCCTGCCTTCTTTTGGCTTCAGTTCTCATAATACTAACTTTGATTAGTTATGCTGATCGGGAGTATAGACTTCACATGCTGCATGCTTGTTCTGGGTCATTGACACAAAAAGTATTGAAGTCATTGGATTGATATGACACCCAGACAACTAGCATTCCCAGATGGAGATCAATAATGTCAGCCAATTTTTTAACTCAAATTCCGAAAATAAAATCACCTACAACAGTAGAGAAAGTATCATCATTTTCTAAACAAACCATGTCTATATACATTTACAGCATAGTTGAAAAAACATTAACAGGGGTAACCCCCATCCAGTAATAGCATAGACTGCATACACATATAGGTTCTTAATTTCTTACAATCCAGCATGCACTAGAATCTCATGGTGAACCATTACATAGTTACATAGTATTTGAGGTTGAATAAAGACATATGTGCATCAAGTCCAACCTATTTGTGTATGTGTGTATGGTCCTATTGGTGTGTGGTATGTATAGGTCCATGTGTGTTCTCAATCTTAAGAGTACTTGTACCCCTGTATATTACGGTCCCTGAAGAAATCGTCCAAACGCCTCTTGAACGATTCCACATTCTCAGCCGAAATCACAGTATGTGGAAGCGAGTTCCAGACCTTGACTGATCTAACTGAGAAGAAACCCCTTCGCCCCTTGTGCTGAAATTTTTCCTCCACCAATTTTAAGTTTGTTGCTAATGTTACTATCCCCGGCAAACATTTTATACATGAAAATCATGTCCCCCCTTAATCTCCTTACTTCCAAGGAGAACATGTTTAATTTTAGGAGCATGTTCTATTATACAGTAACAATGTCATCTGAGGAAGGGACCTCTACAAGTCCACATTGTCACAAGTAATACAACTGATTGCAGCATCACATGTGACAAATTTGTCAGGCATAAATCCACTTTAGATAATCAAAAGAGATATTTACCAACATGCAGCGGCGTCACAAGGGGTGTGCGGGGGGTGCGGCCAGCACCCGGGTGACACCATTGGAGGGGTGACACCAAAATTACTTACATGGACCGAACGCCCGACAGTATCAGAAGACAGGAGGGGACCCGGCGGCATACCTTATCCCGCCGGGTGACTGTCCCCTCCTCTCTCTGCCGGCGTCCATCACCAAGATGCATGCGCGGTGACGTCTCGGCGGGGTGACACTCGGTTACCCCTCCGGGTGTCACCCAGCCTCGGGACGCCCCTGCCAACATGGAAATATATTTTTGTGATTTATGGCTAGTTAATTAGGTCTTGCATAGCCAGTCTTAGAATATAGTAGAATTAAGTCACAGTGAGGCATGTCTGAGAACCGGGGCATCCACAAGTGTGTCTCTGAAACCATACTGGAGAGCGTAGTTCCTACTTTAAAAATAAATCCAGAAAGTACTATTTATATCTAAACTACCCTTGCAGCCCTGTTTATGAGCATGCTAGTTGGCTGCTTGTCTGAACCACTGGCTCCATTACTTTGTGTCAATGACTCAGCACAAGTATGCAGATTGGGAAAGCCCTAGAAAAGTAAGCTTGTTCTAGACCAGTGGCTCAGATAGTATTAGACAGGCAGGTATTAAGCTAGTTCACAAAAAGACATCAGTAATACCATCCTTCTTGTTTCTCCCATGACAGGTTTCCTTTTACAAAATTCTACTCACCTTTTAGAGAAAGAGCAACTTTTCTGTTTGAAACACTTAGGGGGTTTTTCACTAACGAGCTAATCCTTTGGTTCACTTTGGCTGCGGGAAGCCCTTGGTTCAGCCAAGCCGAAGGTCTGCTGTACGGGTTATTCACAATAGCCCGTACAGCAACCGAAGGCATCTGAAGAGCTCAGCGGAGCTGAATACATATGCTTCAGAGGCCAGTGGTGGAACAATCGCCATAGCGACTTAGGCGGCCGCTATGGTGCCCAGGGCACAGGGGGGCACGGCCAGGACATCCCCCTGATGCCGTGCAGGCCACCTGGGTCTCTATGGCATTTCAGACTGCTGTCTGTCACTGACGGCTGTGAGGAGGACTGTTCAGATCACTGATAACCTGTCAGTGATGTGTGCAGCCCTGCATTCCTCCTCACACCCGCTGCTGAGTCGGTGAACACCAGCAGCTGCTGTGGAGGTGGCTGGGCCCAGCGTCGACAGTGAAGGAAGAGGCAGGGTCGAGCGATGGAGGAGGTGGGGCCCGGCAATTGAGGAAGCAGGGCCCAGCGGGGGAGGAGGCAGGGCCTGTCAGCGACCCTGGAGGAGGAAGAGGTGGACAGTGGATCGGGGCTGACAGGTAAGAGGGTTTGACCAACCGACCTGAGACCCTGCAGAGCCCACCATAGAACGACCATGGTGGGCTCTGCAGGGTCACTCTCAGGTGGGCTGTTTGGGTCATCAGGTGGGCGTAACTAGAAATGACAGGGCCCCATTCAAAATTTTGCTATGGGGCCCTGTGTTTTCTAGTTACGTCCCTGGCTGAGCCGAACACACAGCCAAAGTGGGGAGAACGGTCTGCTTCAGCTGATCGTTCTCCCCACAAAATGTAAACAAATAGCAAATCGGCTATTCACTTCAGCCCTGTACAGCTGAAAACATCTGCCTTCGGCTCTCGTCACTTCACTTCGGTACAGCTAAACATTTCGGCTGAACCGAAGTGAAGAACACGTTTGTCTCAGCCTATCCAACATCCAACATTCTTTTTTTTCTTAATTCATCAATACAGTGCTGACATATTCTGGGTCATACATAGAACATTGAGCCATCACATTAGCTCCTCCTGCTTGCTATTTCTGATTAATGGCAGAAACTAAAAAAACACTTTTTCCTCCCCACATCTAAAATAAAAACTAATTTGGGCAGGTATTATAGTCCTTAGAGTAATTGCAGCACAAAAACTGCAAACTCCAATGGGACAAGGAGCCATATGAATGACTTTGAATGATTCTACATGAATGATGAATAATAAATGATCACACATATTATAAATGCAATAAGGCAGCATTGGCCAAAGAGGATGTCAATATTATGTTTGCTGAAGATGGTGATGTCTCACTTTATCTCTGCCGAAGGCAGTATGTAAACTAAGAGCAATATTGTGATTTATTTAAAGATTTTTTTTATCATTAGGCTGTCATCAACATGTTATCAGATCTGTAACGGAAAGCTACTCTCATGAACTAACTGCCGCAGATGAATCTACGGTGGATTAGTTTCTCTCTGCCACATTTGATTCTCTCCTTGTGATGTCAGATGGTCAATTGAAATTTGCTTAATACAATCGGGCAAGGTAGTTCAGGGAAAAGACTCTTATAGATTCCCTTTAAAACAGATGTCCTAAGCAATAAAAACTGGTGTACAGCATCCCTCTCCCTGCTTCCAGAGTGGTCCTTGGCCTAGCTTGTGCTTGTAAAATCTGTTTTGGACAGCGTTCCCTTAAAAATATATCAGTTTAGAAGCGGGTTTGGAGGATTATTTATCACACTGGTTTGGTGGTTTAAATTGGCTAATTTGACAGTACATTATTATAATGTATCTTTCCTGCCATAGTACCTGCACAGTCTCCTAACAATGAATGACACCATCCTTTTTACTATTTATTTGTTGAGACTTGGAGGGGAAGAGACTTTAACGCCAATGCAGGGCAAGGAAACAAGTTTGCTTTAATGCCTCCCTGTTTAGCAGCACATACCTTAAGGCACCTTTCACAACAGGGCGCAGCGGGAATGCACATCACCGGAATGCCCATTCCCACACGTTTGCAGGACATTCTTTCCCAGGTTTAGCGTGCGTCCCCATTGATCCCCATTGGGTCCTGGTCACACACCAACTGCAGAAAATAAGTACTTTGCAAATTTAGCGACATGCAATCTGTGTTTTTTCCCTTGTGTTTGTGCGTGTTCTTGCGCGGGGACCGAGTTTGCTCAGCCGTGTTTGGGGTTATATTACCAGGTAATATAGAGGCAAGCACGTTTTGCATTTGTGCACATATTTTGAATGTGCGGCGAAGCGCACACTTTTGTGCACATTTGACATGCATTTCTATTACACCCTGGTGTGAACGGGGCCTAACTGTGCAGGTGCACTGTGTCTCAAGATTTTGGATACTCAGGGGGTTATTCACTAAGGAGCTGAAGGATTAGGCCAAAGCTTTGGCTAATCCTTCGGCTCACTTCAACCTCCGGAGCCCTTCGGTTCAGCCGAATGAAAAAAAATGGGTGGAGTCGGTCATTTGAGGACAGTGGCCTGTCATTGCTTTACAAATTTAACCATTTGTTTTCGTTTGGCCGGGACCTGCGAGAAGCGATTTGTCAGGTGCTGGCTGAATTAAACAGTTAGGCGTAGCTAGCGGTGATGTCACTGCGAGCTCCGCCTAGTTTACATTTGTCCGACACCTGTTAAACGGGTTATTTTACAGTGGCAATTCGTTGGGTGCGATCGGGTTGGCGGGCGTCTGGTTTTTTATTTCGACGAGTCGTAGGCGTTGTGGACGTCGTAATTGACCTTTGGATTACGTCAGTAGATACATTTTTGGCGTTTTCATTTTTTTAATTAAAGGACTTGCCAAAAACTTTGGTTGTGTTTTTTTTTTTTTACAGGATTTGTTTAAAAAGTCTGGTCTCTTCGTTTACATTCTGGTTAATCAGTAGGGGTACAAGTACCCCTTATTAATTCATTTAGTGAATCAGTAGGGGTACAAGTACCCCTTATTAATTCACAAGGGGGGGCAGCATCTGGGTGCCCCCTTTATTAAAGGGGGTACCCTGATGCAAATAAGCCCGCAGACCCCCATAACCACCGGGCCAGGATTGTGGCGGAAAAGGCCCTTGTCCCTATCGGCATGGGGACAAGGTGTTTTTCCAGGGGGGGCCCTGGAAAAGCACCCTCCCAATGCGGAGGGCCAGGCCAGTGCTCGGATTAAGGGTCTGGTTGGGTATTTTAGAGGGGTTGGGTTGGAATTTTGGACCCCATGTTTTCTTTTTACCATTTTTGGGGGGAGGTGGTGTTCCCCTTAAAATCCCTACCAGACCTAAAGGGCCTGGTATGACATTTGGGGGGAACCCCACGCACTTTTTAAAAAACATATTTAAACTGGGGGTCCCTCCTAACATTCTTACCAGACCTAAAGGGTCTGGTATGGTTTGGGAGAGGGACCCCTTATGCTTTTTTTTTTTTCATGTAATTTTTTTAATTCTGTTCACTACCTTTTGAGGTAGTGAATAGAATAACTGAGCCGAATGGTGCTCGGCAGCATTTAGCTATTCGCTCACTGCTGTTTGGCCCCTATGAAAATAGGGGCGAATGGCAGCGAGTGAACTGCCAAATGTTCAGCTCAGCTGATCCAGATGTTGGATTGTCAAACTGGTTCTTCAGTTCAGCATGTTCATCTGAACCGAAGGGAGCCGAAGCCGGCCGATGTACGGCTGAAGTGAATAGCCGAACAGCATTTGGCTCACTTCACTTTGGCACGGTTTTTCACTCCAGTGCTTTTGACAAGAACCTGGGAACACCCACTCAGTGTTCCAAGGTTCTTGTCAGGAGGATCGTGACGTCACCTTTGCCTAAGCGCTGCAGGTGAAATCCTGGTGCAAGGTAGGTATATTTGCTAACATTTGTCCACATTTTTTTACAGCTCTCATGCGGCATTTTTACATGTGGAGGGGGTGGGCCTGGATCTAAAAAGCAGACCTTGCATTAAGGGCTCGGCATGGTTCTCATAAACCCAGTGAAGGCAGTCACTCGGCGTTCAGTCAATGTGGAACGTCGAGCGAATTGCCTCCACTGTCTCCACTGAACCAGTCCGGCTCCCACACGCTGTCTAGCTTGCAGCACTAGCTGGCACATCTCCTCGCTACAGCTCCTCTCAGCCTCGCAGGAAAGAGACAGATCCCCACAGCTTGAACAGCTGAACCGCAAGTATCTGGGCTCTGGCTCTACATTGAACTACCTGTCCAGTTGCCTGATACTACTGCTGATGAGTTACATGTTGAAGCTATATGCCTGTGTTATTTACTACTGAATGGTTACATGCCAAATGAGGTGTATTGAGATGTACTGCTGAAGATTACATGCCTACGCTATATGCCTATCTACTTGCATCAATTCCATACAGCTGTTGTCACTTGGGTATAAAGAGTATTAGCAGTAGTCCATATTGCAGATTATTGCCTGGATGCACTGGTTGTTAGAGGCAGCCAATACAAATTGGGGTTGTGTGTGCAGTTATACCAATCTATAGCTCCTCCGGCTGGGTCATACTACAGTCCCATCAGACCCCCATCACTACAGTAACTTTCCTTGATTCAAGGCTGGGATACATGATGTGGAACGACTTCCTAGCGCACTGAGTGTGTAGGAAGTCGCCTGACTGACCGAATCCCATACAGGCTACTACATTAGTTCCGCACCTGCCGTCCAAATCCCCCATAGCCGCTTGATTGTGATAACCGGCTGGCTCCACCAGGGAGACCAAAAGCTCCCGCCACCCGTGCCTGCTGTGGGATCGCCGGCAAACGAAAGCATGGCACATTAGTGCCGTCCAGTGCGATCTGCAAAAAATAGTGCATACATATTTGTGGTGTGAACCGACCCTAAAGCCACTGGAAGTCAGAAAAGAAGGTTTCTTGTAACCTCTAATGTGCTTTAGCCAGAGCTTACACTAGGCATGGGACTCTTTTTGTCTCAACATGTGACAACTCTGGGCCTCCAACAAGCGCTGTCACATGAAAGGAAGGGGAGTGAGTAAGCTGCAGGCTGTGCCACCCCACTTCTCCCTGCCACGCTGAAACTTGGCTGCGCAAACCCCCCCCCTGGAGTGAAATAAATGTTGTGACATTGCATAAGCTTATCGAAACAATGCCACAGTGAATGCCGTAATCAAAGCTAAAGGTGTTCCAACTAAATATTAGAGTGTGTGACCTTTTTTTTTTTTTTGGCCAGGCAGTATATATATATATATATATCAAAAAATATCAGCCCTTTTCCTGAATGTTAATCTCAGACTTCTGTGGCAGCAGTCATGTGATTGATGTGGAATTACTTTCTACGCAACTCTACTCAAATACCTGAGGTCTGTGTTATATCACCAATGAAGTGACACCTCAATAAAGCCTTATCCATTCCTCTAACCAAGGCTTTATCTTAATGTCCTTTCTTTATATCTCATGAACTAGGCAGATCTTGTTACCTTCCCTTTCAGAGACACACCTGCTCCATAAAACGATGGTTTTGTTTTAAACCTCAAACCAAGGAGCTTTAATTAAAGAGATAGTAACCTATTTTATTAGTTTACCGAGATAATGTTTCAGCGGCCGTTGTTAAAACATACTGCAGAGAAACTAGTACACAATAACCCATTTTACACATTCTTGCAGCAACCTTGTGTGTTTTGTTAAGATTAGCTTTATGGCTTTTTGGAACATGGATTGTTTTCAGTGTGTTCTTTGCAGCTATTGCTACAAAATACACAAATAATAATAGTAATCAGACAAGTCAATAAACCTTCCTATAAAAAAAACAACAACAACAAAACACATACGTTTTATGGTGCCCCCAAGTGCTATATCTATGTGAAATAATGCAGATGTTTACTCCTGTGTGTTATTTGGTCTGTACTAACACATTTATACACTATTTTAGCCATGAGAATGCATATAGAAAAGTCAGAGGTGAATTTATACTTCCTGCTCCCACCAGTCAATTGCTTGTGCTACTCTCCTCCTACCTCAGTCAACTGGCTAGTCTTAGTATCACTCTAACAAGATCATATATCATAGCCACAAGGGGTGTGCCGAAACTGGGCACATAAAGGCCCATAGGATAAGTTAAACCCTAGTAAAGTTGCCTTTATTAAATTCTTCTTACACCCCATGAGTATAGCCTTGTTTACCTACATGATCCAGCAATCTTTCCCCTGACATGGGTCTGGCCAGGTCCTCTTTATACTGCACATGTGCTCTGCTGTCCTTTGCATACCTATTCATAAGCTGTATTCTGAGGGATTGCTGGAGGTGGCCATGAGTACACCTAAGAAAGATGATTAGGTCAGTAGAAGAGTAGAACATAACATTGCTATGTCACACTTTTACTACATTTACCTGTGCCCCCTACAGCAGTCTCTCCTGTATGATTTAGCAACCTCTTGTGCCAGTTAGAAGCAGGCGCTAAGAGGTGCATGTTTCTTTGAAAGACCAAAATTCTTGGGTAACAAAATGGTTGTTTAGTTTTTTACATGCTGGAGAAGTAAAGTATTACTAAAGGCTAGGAGTTTTTTTTTTTTTACCCTAATGCATTCTCTGCATTAGGGTAAAAAACACCCAGAGGGAAATTTATCAAAACTGGAGCACACATAATCTGGAGCAGTTGCCCATGGCAGCCAATCAGCTTATTTTTTTCATTTTCAAAGTTTAACTAAACAAACTGAATAGAGAAGTTGAAAATGTTGTTTGCACAACTCCTTTTATTGGTTCAGTTCTATCTTATATATAAACACTTGCTAAACTAAAGAGTTTCTATTTAACTGAACCTGTGACTATACAATATCCAGAACAATAATCGTTGTATCTAAACCACCTTTGCTGTGCTTCATTAGCTGCTCCACTGATTAATATGTGGGTGGGAATTAGGCTATTCTTTCTTTAAGCAGTTGTCAGGTTTCATTTGAAGCAGAGCTTTTCCACCCTCTGCCACCTGCATGTGTGTGTGCATTTGTCGACCCACACTGACACAAATACTTACACATACACTCCCCCTAAGGTCTTCTGGGTAAATCCTATACAGAAAGGGCATATAAGAAGGGGTCATAACCTTGTTCTTTATTCTCTTGAGGGGGTTTGTATAATGAAGGGAAAAGAAACCAGGCCATAGGCTAATTTGTAGTGGCATTTCCTGGCTTCTCCTTTCCCAATGAAGCTCTGTTTCATCTTTAGCCTTATCAATTCTGTAGTCATGTGGCTTTCTGCATGGACGCCTCTATCAACCAAGCTCCCCCCTCGCCAAACTCCAATTTCTGATGCTAATGGAAACTTCGTTAATGCCATTAATCTACTGAGCAGAAGAAGTGAAGAAAACACAAGTAGCACTTACTGCAAAGTCCAAAGATAGCCCTGGGGCTGCCAACTAGAGGCAAATACTGCCTTCAATACATTCTTTCTACAGTATCCACTCTAAACATTTCCTTAATTTCCTCTTTAATCTCTTTGTTTTGTCTTTTGTGTTCCCTCGCTTAAATAAGCCTTTTCTCCAATTTTGGGAGGCAAACACATTGTAGAGTCTGATCTAGCAGGTCTCAGGTTTTTTATAAAGCAGGTTCAACTAACCTGTCACCCTGTGTAGCTATCACTAAACTCTCAGCACCCTCTGCTGGGGCTTGCTATTTTGTACCAGGTGTAGCACCACAGGTACATTAAATATTATATGAAGGATTATATTTTATACTTTGTTAGCTCTATGGTCAAAATGTCAATCAGGGCCCCAAACCTTCAGATTGTAAAAAACACCTTCCATGCACACAAATTACTACAACATTATGAAATGCTTGTCGCCACAAACAAGTCTTTTGGCCAGGGCCAGAATTATGCCTAATGCCTTCCTGGGCCAATTGCCTTGTGCCTCCACCCAGCCTAACACAGTGGACTAGCCTTGGTATCACACTAACAAGATCAGGCATGCCTTTAGAAGACACACTGACTCAAAGAGACAGTTTGCCGACTCTGCATTGGTATACTTAGAACTGATTACTAGAAGAGTAGGGGCGACACTAACTGTATTCCGATAGTAGTTTAATAGTTTTGAATTCAGCTTCAAGTAATGCCATAGACTTGGCTTAGGCTACAAACTGTTCTTGATCACCTTGTCATATGACATATAGTATCTATATTCTGTATATATAGCAATAGAGAGGATTTGTTTAAACGGAGATCATGCGCAATGCTCTGCTCCAAGGTGTATTTTTAATTTCTATATTGCATTCAAAAGTTAGAAATATAGAGTTTTATTTAAATTTCCTCCAAACAGATCTAAAGTCTAGCAGCCTTTGTATTCATTGTGCCGGCATCTAAAAAAAATGAAGTCGTACTGGTATTATAATTGTTAGCAGCATAGATAGCAATCCTTTATCTGATACCAGCAGATAAGTCTCAAAGTAAGCCCCACCTCCAAAAGGATGAACTTTGACTCCTACCCAAAGAATAGGGGCTTATAAGCCTATTAGAGAACAGAAGAAAGTATACAAACTATAGAACAACTGAGCATTGTGATCCAAATACAATTGTATTCACACCTTCTTTAGAGATGTTCACTAACATGGTAGGGTGCTTGTTCTGTTGCTCTTTGGGCAACTAACAAATACAAAATTGTATGCACTATCCAAAATGTATTGGTCATTAGCACAGCTTTAGGGGGCACTAAAAAATAGTGAATTGTTGTGTATGCTTTGGAGCTTTCTTGTAAGACTACTAACCATCTTTAATATATTTCTTTTAAAAGGTTCCTAAATGTATCAGATTAGTTTTCTATTTGCAGAATTTTTTTTAATACTGACAAAGAGTAAGATAGTTACTAGAAGACTCATTACATTGGGGAAGGTGTTCCGTACTTCACATAAGCTAGCTGGGAAGGATGATAACATTGTTGAGATTTAAATATAGTACAGAGGAGGGTACAAGGGCACTGGATTTCTGGCAGGATCAACAGGCATTTTTCTGTACTGAAATTGTTAAGTGATATTAAACCATATTTTTTTTCTTATTCAGCAAAGGAGACCACAGATACTTAATAAGCTTAATTTTATTTATTTTTTTAAAACCGCCCCATTTAATTTATTTTTTGTAGGTCATACAATACAGCCCATCCCCTCTTGTCTATGGTTTTTTTCCTTTGCCTAGCAAGTCGCAAAGGAGACACCCATACGTGAGCACTTTCCGCTGGGAACTGAGCCAAGCTGTGCGCCTCCACTAACTCATACAGCGCTTGGCAAGCCATGGCTTCCTCAGAGTAATTTGACAGGCAGCTGCAGCAGCCTATTACTGCTCTGTCTTCAGTGGCTTCGGGATCCCTCCTCTACAACCCGGGACTTCAGAGAAGCAACGCAGTCATGTGGGAGCCGGCGGCGGTGGACATTGACCATAGCCAAGTGTTAGGAGGTGGGGGGCATGGAAAGGTACTGGGGCTTTTTTTTACCTTAAGGCAGAGAATACATTAGGGTAAACACCATTAGCCTTTACTATTACTTTAGCCTAAAAAAAGTGAACTAATTCAGACACCTCATCCTTTGTTATGACATTCAAATTAGACATTTATATTGCAATATGTTTCTTTTACATTGCATCCGTGCTACAAATATGTAACAAGGACTTTAAAAAAAAGAATCCTCTGTTTATTTCCTGCTTGTTACTAATCATCACAAAGTGGCAAATCTATAATGATATGGAAGAAGTCTCTTTGATGACGCACAATATTGTTTGCCAGTTCCTTTATTTTACTTAGTATGCTACAAAGCAATTTTTCTGGCTGAAAATGTGTAAAATAAGCTACTCCCTTCCCATCACCCCTACCTCTTAGACCAACTTCACTAACAATACATCCCCTTTCCTTAAAAAAACTTCTGGATGTTAAGTGATGTTGAAGTCTCTACAGCAGAAACAACAACAGAGAAAATCCTTTTCAAAAAAAGAACAAAATAGGATGCTTTCAAAATAACTAATTAAACTTGTTTAAGGCATTTTCTCTCTCGACTTCTCTAGTCCGAAGGCGCCTAATCTTTCAGGGCTAGGAGGGTAGATGTAAGAGGAACAAAGGACGCCCTCTCCTTGTCTGACTCTGCCCCATTGCTGTGAGGTCTTAAAACAAGAGAACACTTTAATTTAATGAGTTATCAGCTGACAGATAGGAGATTCTCTCTAATTAAGAATTGTGTTCACACATTCTCTTTCTCCTGAATAAGAAGCTGCCAGGATTCTAACCGTCAGAATCCTTCATTCATAAAAAAAAAAAAACATAGTTGGCCTTGGAGGTTTGGGATGGTTGTCTATGAATGGAACGGTCAGACCAAGAGGCCAAGTAGGAACATGCATCTCCAGCCTTAGCTGTCCACGGGGAACCAAGATCCTGGCTCCTCACTCCATTGTGTGTACAGTAATTAGGAGGATCTAAATGGCATTGGTGTCTACTGAAGTTTGTCGGGATAATTAGTGGGGATTTGGAAAATGTTTCAGCAGTGATATTGAGTTCTGTATTCAAGCATGCACTCTTCATACACCAGTGCATAAAAAAATCTCAAAGTGAAAAAAAAGTTTAATTCTTAATTCCAGTGATTTAGGATGCATTGTTTTCATTTTTAATCCCATGGTTGTAAGATTATCTTTTTGCCTGCATGCTCCAATCTTTTTTCCATGGAGTATAAATTAAGAGAATGATGAAAAAGACTTCAAGGTTAACAAAACAAGATATGTATGTACAAATAATGTAATTAATAAAAAGTCAGATATTCACAATTTTTGTAATCCTCTGTGCCAGTGAATAAAGCAACCCATATAACAGACCAAAACATACTCATAGCGATGTCAGTTGTTCTAATACTGATATGCAAATGCCTTTAGCAAATATTGCAGCCCAGCTAATCATCAAAAAGGAACTAATCAAAACCTACATTGTAATAAAAACTATTTATATCCTCTCTCTTTTATTCTGCTCTGCATATTGCAGCCCCACATCCGGCTGCTGTGAAAATGTCTGAATATCGGATCGGCCAAGAATTCTATGCGTGTATAGCCTACTTCAGTGTGATAAACCCCTGAGTCTCAGACATTTGGCCTGATAGTACACCCTGGCTGGTTGGATTTTATTGATAATAATCTGATCAAAAGGAGACCATTACTGTATATGCTGACCAGTGGAGCCAGGTGGTTGCATAATATGAAATGTCAGCCTGCAGTTATTAAATATTAGCTCGTTAGTGGGCCCTAGTGATGGTTGTGAGCTGAATCACTCAATATTTATCTCAATATTTATCTAGCTGACAACCTTTTTTCTGTTCTGTTTCTGTACCTCTGATGGGTGTTGTAATATGACTATAGATTACATCTGCACAAATGTGTTTATTACAAGCTGACATTTCATGTGCAATGTTCCTCCGGGCCTGTTGTATCATACTGGCTGGCCATTGTGGGTGCTAAGTTCATATAACATTTGTTTAAAGGAGAACCTGCATATATGATGAATGATGTCACTGGGGATCCCTGCTGATCGGATGCTTGCCAGTCTGCAGGGATACCCAGTGACATAATTCACCATATATGGACTGACTGTGCTGTACACTACACGTGTCGTGAAGTAGGCGGGACAGATGAGGAGGAGGGAGGGGATCAAGAACTACACAGCAGCTGTCTTTAAGGCTGGCACACGGGGACGTGCAGATAAGAAGAGAGCTGCTGCGCATGTCCATATATTCGTGGACGCGCAGCAGCTCTCAAGAATCGCTGTCAGTCACAGTGAGGAAGATCAGTGGGGAGGATCCCGTCAGACACGTCGGGATGTCTCCTCATTGCGGCGCTTAGCCCCGCCCACCACTTTAAATTAGGTTTTACAGCCTTATTGTGCTTTTTGGCTAGTTAGAGTAAATTACATAATTTACTTATTTAGCCTAAGGAATGCATTAATAAAGAAAAGATAGAACCCCATAGTTCTCCTTTAATATTGCTTATTGTGTTACATTATTGCATTTTGGGATAAGTAAGGAAGACTCCAGCAAAATATGAGTTGAAGCACACATATGGATACTATGTTTTATATGTTATACTGTATATGTTTATTTTGCAAAGTTTTGTGTTTAATTTTCAGTTTTATTCATCAGTATTGTGCTTTTTTAGTACATCACATAAAACTACAATAAAACAGCCAAATTCACGGGTAAAATACAAATAAATGGTTTTACCTGTAAAAGGTTTATGTTTCTCTCTATCCAGCCTTAACATTTACAAAGTCCTGCCACAAAGCAAAGCCATCCTAGTGAACGGACTTTTCTTTACTGTAGTAAAGCAGTAGAGCTAGGACATCTCCCTGCTTACTGGACAGAGAATAAACAGAAGTTGACTGATAGAATATTCTCCCTGCAGACTCTTCTCTCTCCTCCTGTCAGCATGTTCCTTGTCATCACATATGAACTGCAACACCCCACACTGCCTTCTAGTGCTGCCCATCCCTCTCCCAATCTAATCGGGGATGTACAGGGGATTACAAGAGGCTGATACCATATCAAATTCTGCTTCTTAGACTAACTGCTTTTTAACGTAAATGTAATGATTTGGTGTTTTCTTGAGTTTACCCTGAAGGTTAGCTTTTAAGAAGGTGAGGGTTTTTAGATCTTAGAATAATGCAGACACTATCCTATGCTCCTGTCTTGTCGGAATCCTTGTGAATATTACCAGGCTGATGACACGTGTTTAGAGCTTTCTCACCCTATAAGCCAATCTAACTGCCTCCTTCTTCCTCCCATCAACCTACAAAACAATCAGTCTTACTGTAAGCCAGATTTCAACTTTCAGCTTCCAGGCCAGTTTAAATACATTTTGTAGGCTTATTGACTAAATTAAAAAAACACTTTAATGACTTTTAAATGAATATGTAGTGAACTAAAATATGTTTTGTTACTCTATATTTGCCTGGGATAATTCTTTGAGAATACAATTCTCTTCATAACATGTAGCTGTCTTATTTCAATTACCTGCTATCTTATATTTTATATTCTGGAACGGTAGACTACATTTAGCAGACTTCCCTCTAAGATAATACATAGTTTTTTTGCTTCTGTTCTCTTAGGCTGATATCACAGTGTATCAAATTAATGAGTGGGATGAGCTACCTTGTTCCATGTTAATGATCTGTGTGTTATCATATCCACTCAAGCAAGATTTCTGCTTTTTTTATCTGGGTGAAGTGGTAGATGGATCGGAGGGTCCCTTTTATGTGCAGTATGGAAAGAGCTAAGGATCACTGCTATGATAGCCAAGAAGGGACTTGACATTTGGAGAACCACTTCAGAAGATGAGGACCATCAAACAGCATTAAATGGTAGCTAAGTATCTTGGTTCTTTTTAGAAAATGAAGAAAGATAATACCAACTGTTTTGAATAGTGACTGCATTTTTAAGCAGAGGAAATTTCAACATCTGAAGGGTTCAGAAGCTTTTAAACTTGTTATAACAATGTGCCATTTTGGGCTGTTAATCGTTCTCTGTTTTGTGTTATTATTTTTCTTCTGTAACAGTATTTTCCCCATTAAATTAAAATCTTTTAGGTCAACTAATGTAATCTTCACCCTGGGGGGCCTTCTGTCTTCTGCAGGGGTCTCTCGAAATCTTGGGATGTAGGACCCTGATATAAAAGGTGACTGAGTACTCTGATGTTAAGGGAGACTGAAGACTTTGATGTGAAGGTGGCTTCTGATATGAAGTTTTTGGGGTCCCCGCCACTTTTATACTTCATACTTTTAAAGGGTGCCGCTAAAAAAGTTGAGAAACACTGCCTTAGGTAGGTAAATGTTATACCCAGTGTTAGAATTGCAGTGCTGCCTGTGGCCCTCTTGGTGAGGTTCACCCTCTATTTCTCCTATTCCCCATTGGCACTGGGACAGAACATGATGGGATTTCCAAAATTTTACAGTTGTCATCAGAGCAATAAGTGAGGATAAATCTCCCAATGGGGACATGTGTTCCAGGGACAGCTAAGAGGGTTTTACTTCACTTTTAAAAGATTTCCTCAGCAGAAAACAAAACTGATATAAAAATGTTTTAGCATTAGATGCAATTAAATATATATTTTTATTTTTATTGTTATTGTCAGTTACATTATAACAAAACCAAACAAATTAATCCAGCCTTTAGAATTGTTCACTGTCCTGCATTTTATTTATATAATGCAAAATCTCCTACTCCCCAGCCTCAATATAATAGACTGGAGAGTGGGGTGCTTTCCTTCTCGTACAGAAAAATACAATTAAGAGAACCATACCTCCTTAACATAAGGTATACCTGAAACCTGTAATGTTTCTTATTATTTAAATCCATGTAGGGGTTCTTTTTTTTCCATATGGATACCCACAAATATCTAATAATTACTAACATGAACTGAGGCACTGTTTTTTTTTACGTAATATCTTTAGGGGAGACCATACACATGAGTCTTCTGGTCTCTGGATGCATAGGATAAAACAAATATATATATTTTTTTACTTTTTTATTTTTTTATTTAATAGTAATTTGTTTCTTATTAAAATGTGTATGCACTGTTGTGTAATATTATTTTTTTTAGATCAAGAGCTGCTGGTTGCTGCGTTCGATTTCCACTAAGGACACCAACTGCATCGAAAGTTTGTTTGTTTCCTTCATATTTTGAAAGGTTTCATGAGTGTGGCTTCATGATGGCAGAGTGGGGAGAATTAGTGAACTCCTATTCATCAATCTTTTTTTCCAGACGAGGAAAGCTAGTTGGCTTTCTTTTGATAATCTGCACATGTGGTAGGAAGAGAAAGCTTCAGGTCTATCTTGACCCCTGATGGGTTCAGGGCACTTTAACTGTTGCCTCATGGGCCCCAGAGAGCCATAGAACTCCATGTCTACAGTCACAGGTGAGCCTTATCAGTCCTATGTAATAATTATATTAAAACGTGTTTAAACACAATATAAAAGTTTAAAAATAGATTACTCAATTACAGTCTACACAATTCCTGGATTTTTTTTATAATCACTTTTTATGGCCAGTAGAAAACTTGCTGATCTTGCCAGTTCCACCAACTTCTCTGTTGTGGGTTCTGTGCCTTCTAGAACTTTACAGCCTAATGCATGTTCTGTCCATACATTGTATTCTCCTTTCTTGCCTTTATATTCTAATGTCACAGGCAAAATGCTTGTGAGATGTGGTCAGTAGAAAATGATTGACAGCGGCTCCAGCTGGGAGCAGGGCTGTCATCCAGTCTCACAGCAGTCATGCTCTGCCCGTCGTTACATCCTCAGACTCTCTGCCCCATCCCTCAGTGCCCACATTATTTGCCCCATCCCTGCCATAATGGTCATGTGACAGCTAAAGTATTTTTGGTAATTTTCCTGCTTAAATGTATATTATACTCAGCTAAGGAGAGATTGTATTGGTGATTAAGTGGGAGCATCTTGATTTACAGTTGCTTTAAACAAATAAAAGTACAAAAGAAATAAAAAAAAAATATATAAACAAAATAAAGTTTAATGAAACCCAAGAATGAAAAAAATTATATATCGTTTCCTTTTTCCGGCTAAGAACATTTTCAGCAAGTACAGAAAGCTGAGCTGCACTGAAGAAAAAAAATGTTATCTTACTTATTTAAACTACTAATCCTATTATCTACCTTGATTTGGAGATAAACAAAGGCAGACATATTAGTAGTCCAACCTGCGTGGCAACAATGGCTCCTCCATAGATACAACGGAGGAGTATTCGTAGCCACCCAGGGACAGGAAGTGTGTTATTTGTAGGATTGCCGGTTGAAAATATAAGGAAAAAGGTAAACTAATCCAGTCACCACATCTAAGGACTGGTAAGCTGCTATATATTACATTTATTGTGTTTGTTTTGGTGTGTATCATTATTGTTATAGCCCATTTTGGATGCCTGTGTCCCCTGCCATGTGCTGTGGTCCCATCCTTCAACCCTTACGTCATTGCTCTGTCCTGTAGTGATATATGGGGTCAGAGAATAGTGCCACAGCATGCGGTGGGGGACACAGGCCTCTGACACTATTGTAAGTGTTCAATACCAAAGAGTCTGAAGGAGGCTGCAGATCTAGAATGGAGGGACGGTAGGAGACACAGGCCACCAGAGAGGTGAGTCAAATGCTTCTTCTATTGCAGGAAACAGGCTTTAGGATTCTTTCGAGAGTTGACAGAGTCATTTTAATGTACCTTACTTCAGGAATCATTTTTTTGATTGCCAGAATCTATAGATGTCTGTATGAGATATAGTGATCAAAATAAGGAACAGCAAGGAAGTAAAATGTGAATGCCACATGTCATTATATTTAAAAAGTTTATTTAAATACAGATACAGGAATAGTATTCACCACTAGCACCTCCATTGTGCTCTTAGTTTTTGCTCTCCCAAAGCTAGAGATGACACTAAAATCTTCATCATGCAACACGGGTTTTGGGTCACTAGTGTTTTTCTTTAAAGCAGCAGGGACACACTAGTGATGTAGCAGCCAAGGTGGTGCTGCAGTGGGCAGCAGGAACACTCAGGCATGTGACAAAAGTGTCATGCTGCAGCTTCTAATGGTTCATCTATGTCAACAATAGAGAGAAGACTGAATGCACGGCAGGCACCAATAGTGAGTATTATTTATGTATACTGCCCGGCCCCAAAAAAGTCACACACTCTAACATTTTTTTGACCGCCTTTAGCTTTGATTACGGCACACATTTGCTGTGGCATTGTTTCCATAAGTTAATGCAATGTCACAACATTTATTTCCATCCGGAGTTGCAGTAATTTTTTCTCCAAGATCTTGTAGTGATAATGAGAGAGTCAGTCTTCTCAAGCACCTCCCAAAGATTCTTAACAGGGTTAAGGTCTGGACTCTGTGTTGGCCAATCCATGTGAGAAAATTATGTCTAATGCTCCTTGAACTCCTCTTTCGCAATTTGTGCCCAATAAATCTTGGCATTGTCATCTTGAAATGTGCCATCAGGAAAGAAAAAAATCCATTGATAGAATAACCTGGTCATTCAGTATATTCAGGTAGGCAGCTGACCTACTTTTTTGAACACATTGGGGTTGATTTACTAACCTTATAAACACGCCACGAACAAGTATACACCTCTGTAGTGTGTTCCCTCCCAGCATGATCTATTGGTGGAATCTAGACACCTTTGTAGTGTGTACACACCCAGCAGGTGTGTTGTGCAAAGCCCTGCATGAATTGCAAGGTGATGTTGTGTAAATTAGCTCTACATTGTGTTGCTTGCGTTGATGAATGCAGGAATGTAAATGCATGAGCTAACCATTTTTGTCTAAACTGTGAAGCAGCATTATATATGCATCATGTGCATGATTTTTCCATATATGGCATTAGTTTTGCTGTGTAAAAATCACACGCACCTAGTGCGTGCGTGTGTTTAGGTTAGTAAATCACCCCCATCATGTTGCTGAACCTAGAACTGTTATCCAATGGAAGACTCTGACCTATTTGTTTAGCTAAATCCAAGTGGTGACTTGGCTGGGCAGTGTATTTTCCAATGCTGTTTCAGATTAAAGTTTTGTAATGCAATGACATTGTCTCTTTAAAAGTACTTTCAGATAAATGTAACAATAAGTACTCCCCAAAAAAATGCACAATGGTTTCCCTTTAAAATGCTGTTCTGGAATGAGTACACGTTTTGTTAGTTGGTGACTTATTTACACAGTTCACAAGAAGTTGGTTTGGGGTTCTTGAGCATTGAATGTATAGGGGTCTTTGGTTCATAAAGTACCTGCAACATCTGCTGTAATTGAAAACAGATAATTCTAAACATAATTCAAGTGTTCCAGTCCACGAGGAGGAAGACATCTGAATCATACATATTTCCCAGTGGTTAGTTTTATTGCTCACAATGTTAGCGGAGCCAAACCTTGCTATAAGGACTCTGGCTTTATTACTGTAGATTTAGCATTCTTTTATGAGTACAGGCTCAACGTAAGAATGTTTATTTTATTTACAAGTAGAAAAAAGAAAGGCAAAAGGTGCCATGGGGATTTTAACACTGAATTATTGATTAATCCATATTTATTTTCTATAATACCTGCTGAAGGTATCTTTTTTTGGAAATTACATTTTATTATAAGGGTAAAAGCAGACATGTTACTATTATGGGAATATTACTTTTGCAGTATATATGTAGTGTTCCTCAGAACAATTGTAAATAAGACTGCAGGGTAATGGAAGAACTGCAAACTAAATTGAACCTGTTGTGAGAATAAATAAGAAAAGCTCATGTCGCCTACCGGTATGTCTTTTTATCTTTCTGTGCAGGTGCCCCCAAATCTGAGACTCTCAATTTGCTAATGTTGACTCCTAGCTCAAAGGTCAACGCTCTACTATCTTCTCACCACTACAACACAGACCCATATTAGCTATTGCCCTGAGAGATCAGTGGGTGCACTACTGATCTGAACCTCAAAGAAAGGGCCTGTCATTTGCTTTATGTGCTGGGTTTTAGGGGCATCCAGGGTAGAAGAAGCCACATCTGGGTATTCCTAAGTCCTGGCCTCATCTTCTATTGTTTATTCCAAACACTGAACAGGACCTTTGCCCATATAAGGTGCTTTAATTGAGACTTCCTAAGAAGCTCCCAAGCCACTTAGCCTTGGGAGCAAACGTAAGGCTACAAGTCACTTGACCAGTGTGTTCCCATATGCCATCAGTGGTTGGCCTAGTGTCACATGGAGTGAGTTACATTCTCCTCCATACCTGGAAGTACTGGATATTTCCTTCTAATCCCAGCAGATAAGAAACATGGAATATGCTGGGGATAGGGAGATGAAAACAAACCAAACATTGCTTCAATTTTTGAGTCACTAACAGAGACCAAATATTCAGATTAGGAGATGTGACTCAACTGTCTGCATACTTGTTCTGGGTCAGTAACTCACTCTGTATTCAGTCAGAGACAGCCAGGAAGTCACAAGACATGAGGAGTAACCTCCTTAAAAGGGACATGGGCAGCAATAAAAGCACTTTTTAGTAGAAAGGTTAGAATCTCGCCCCACACTTACAGTCCTGGTGGCATCATCAGGAAGCAAGAAGAAATCACTCCAATAAGGACAGCAGTTAAAACCAGATGGAGGCTCTAACCTTTTACTGCTCTATACAAAACTGAAAACGTGTTTATTGGAGTTTTCCATTAATGTTTTAGAAAGAAATAATTATTTCGTAAATCAAATTTGCATTTGATGAACCTATTACCTTTATGCTCCTCCTTTTATCTATTGCAATATAGGTGTCTTTTGAGCCAGCCCTTCACTACTTTATAATTGCTGTGCAGGAGCCATCTTGTTGTACCATGTTATGGCAAGAACCTGGGTGCTGCCTGCCTATGATCAAACAATGCTTTATAATCAAAATTTTAAATGCAAAATTACTGACCACACAAAGGCTGTATTGGGTGGGGGTTGGGGCAGTGAGGTCCAGTCCTGAGCACCCCCGTTGGTGGAATATGGGACAGGCTTCTCAGCAAGGGGTGGGGTCCAGTGAATCCTCGTTCTGACTCCCGGCCGCGTCCCTAGTGACAGGAGGTGGGAAAGGATTGTGTATGTGCCACATGCCCCACCCCCATCTGGCAGGTATGTTGTCAGTTTCTGGCTGCACTTCAGTGAGTGGACCAAGTGAGTCACTTAGTCTGGGAAGAAGGGGGGAGGTGGGATGGGTACATGGGTAACTGCACACAGGGTGCTGTTATTTAATTTAATTAGAAAAATGGTATATAATAGGGAACTTTACACTGTAGTGTTGCCTATTATAATCTATTTTTCTGATTAAATGATTACAGGCAGGGCCGCCATCAAGGGTGTATGGCCGATACTAATGTGAGGACCCTTACATGGGTATCGCTGTACCAGGGGCGGCATGGCAGAGGTGACAGAGGAGGGGGCAGAGGAGACCGGGCCCCAGCAGCAGCAGGTAAGCGGATTTGGGAGGAGGTGCAGGGAAAGTGACCCCCACCAGCCCACCTGAGACAATGCAGAGCCCACCATAGAGAGTCTCAGATGGGCTGTGTAGGATCTATGGTGGGCTCTGCAGGGTCACTCTCAGGTGGGCTCTGTGGGGTCTCAGGTCAGTCCTGAGTCCAGTGCGGTACTAAGTCTTGAGTGCAGTGTGTTACTAAATCCAGAGTCCGGTGCGTTACTAAGTCCAGAGCGTTACTGAGTCCAGTGCGTTACTAAGTCCTGAGTCTAGTGCGTTACTGCAACATTAGAGTGTAAGCTTCTCTGTACAGAGACTGATGTGACTGGATCAGTGTTCTCTGTTCAGCACTGTGGTATATGTCAGAGCTATATTAATGTATAATAATAATAATAGTGTGAGACTGTGGAGAGAGTGTAAGCTCCTCTGGTGCAGAGACTGCTGGGGGGGGAGGGTCAGTGTGATCCGCTCCTGTACCCCCCCTCTCATGGGATGGGGGCCCAAGATAAAATTTTGCTCCAGGGCCCTTTATTCCTTAGGTCCGCCACTGCAGGCAATGATGGGTGAGCAGTATCACAGGGCAGGTAGGCACTTACAGTTAAGGGGAAAAAACCTGACTCTTCATAAAATGTCAATGTCTTTTTCAGTGGGCTGGATCTCTGGGTACAAAACAAAAATTCTCCTACACACTTTCCAGCTGTACCTTAAAGGAGAATCGGGATATCCAACTCATGTCTGCTCTTAGTGCAGGGGTAGGCAACCTTAGCATTCCAGCTGTTGTGGAACTACAAGTTCCATGAGGTATTGCCAGTCTATGACAGCAACAGGCATGACTCCCAGAGGCAGAGGTAATTCCACAACAGCTGGTGTGCCAAGGTTGCCTACCCCTGTTTCAGTGTGTTCAATGCTCTTGTGAGAAGCGGTAGTGAGTTTTTGTATTGTTTTGCGGATTCTTCTGTTCTTGTGCACTTTTTCTTTTATTAGTTATAAACTGATTTCAGCTGCTGCCATTTTTGCTTTGTGGGATTGTGGGTTAACCTGAGCACACAGACATGAGACTTGCATGGCAACTAAATACTAATAAAGTACATCCTCTGCATACATTTACCTAATATGTTGCATTTGGTGACAGGTGTAGTTTAAACAAGGAAATTAATGTTGGGTATAAGTGAAATATGATTTCTTGGAATCAAAAGTGACTTTTATTACAGTCGCAAGTTAATGGACCAGCAGATGAAAAAGATTAAGAATTACTGAACATTCTTTCTGCTAAGACTAAGAAAGAAAGAAAGATTAATAAGAAGGAAAACATTGATGATTCTGTCTCAGTAATTGGTATTCAGGAGGGGTTGAGGTGAGTACATCTTTCTGTTTTACCAGTCCCTTACAAGGCTTTATTTCATAGCAATGTAAAGAACAATGATGTGCAGTAAGGCCTACATCACCCTAGTCATTCTGCTACTGCCAATTCCTGCCCTAAAGGAGATCCCTTTATTAAGTCATATTGATTATATATTATCTTGAGTCCAACCAAAACCTTATCACTTCCTAAGACCTGATGAAGAGGGAGTGTTGTTGCACCTGAATTGTGTTGGCTGATTTTTTTTTGTTTGAACAATTTATGAACAATTATGAACATTTGGACTCTTTCGACTTGTGGTTTGGCACACTTTATCTCTAAACATTCTGTTGCTGTTGGCACCTTACCGATGACAGAATTGCTCAAATCCAACTAACTTTATCCTACAGTGCAATCCCCTCATTGCTTTAATCAATATATTGTCACTCCCTTGCTATGATTGATTTCAGGTGGCTCAAATTCCATTGGAAAAAGTGGAAGTCAAACTTCAGCCATATTGCAGCTGGTGGAGCTTCAGTGTCATTAAAGCTGAAATTGTGTATGTCCATCCAAAACTCTTTTATTTTAGTTTTGGATGAGAGTGAAAAAGAGTAAAAACCTCTGTTGGGGAGATTCCCATCCCTTACTATAAATATGCTATTGTCACCAGGAAAGGAAATGAGGGGACTTCTCCAACAGGGAGCGAATAAAACACTTGAATTTAGCAGAGAAGTTGAAGGCTAGAACCCCTATTAACTGTTAATTGCATCCGTGTCCCCGTTGGATTGGACCTCACTTTCTGACCTGCTGTTGTCACTGGTACAGAAAATGAGATGTATCTCCCCACAGACAGGGACAGTAATAAAATCCTGACAGTGCTTCTAACCCTTCCGCCCTCAAAAAAGTAAAAGTTTTGAATGTAAAAGTGAAGTTTGCTCAACGTAGAAACATTGAGTCGCTGTTCTCTGAAATGACGGCACAAAAAATATATAACAGCCATTTAGGGTAATGCAGGGAACCCTGAAGCAGGTGCAAGCTGCATCTATACTTTGTCCATCTTATTAGAAAATAAGCAAAGCATCTATGGATAATAAAAAAAATCGTAATTACAGAGCACTGTGACAAGAGTTCTTCCAGTGCAATTTTACCCTTTCTTGAATTGTTAATTTATAAAACTAAATTGGCCTAAATTGGTCCAAATCGGCCGTGTGTGCATCTGAGATAGAGACCTTAGCATGTAAGCTCCTTGAGGGAAGGGACTGATGTAAATGTGCAACTATGTAAAGCGTTGCGCAATTTGCAGGCGCTATATAAATTCCAGTAATAACTGAATAAATAAATAAATCTGAACCTTATTATATTCACCACTGGGGGTTTTTATTTTTTACTATATTAAGGAAAAAATTTTGAAAATGTTGGGAAAAAAACGTTTTTTTCCCCATTATATTAGGAAACAATGATTATTACCCATTTTTTTGGTAAAATATAAAAGACGGGGTCACATCGCGAAATCGCAAAAAACTACCATACCCAAAAGTGACCATAGGCAACGCTTTAAAAGCTTTTACAGCTCATCAGTTTAGTGTTATCGGTGATTGATAGCCCTAGAACTATTGCTCTCATTCCGACGTTTGCGACGATATGTAACATGTGCGGCGTAATGGGCGAAATCGTCGTCTTCGCACGTATACGCACCCGACGCCTGTTTGCATGCGTGTATGTATGTGGGGGACTTAAAAATAAAAAATAATAATTTTATTTGTAACTTTACATTTTTTGGGGGGAACTTAATTTTTTTCCCCACTTAACTTTATTGGTATCACATAGGGGGCTAAGAAAACCCCCTTATGTGATAGCAAAATATGTGACAGGTCCTCTTTATAGAGACATCAGGGGTTTCCAAGACCCCTAATGTCACCTAGGACCCCCCTGAAGAAGCTGATGAAGCAGAGATGAGCGGGCGTGGATGAAGACGCCCGCTCAGATCTATAGAGCTCCTGGCCGGCCGTTTTTTTACAACGGCCGGCCGGGAAGTGGTTAAACATTATTTATAACACATATTTATAACACATTTGATTTTTTGTCAAAAATGTCAAGAAAGGTTTAGACAAAAATTACATATTTTACAGTGGTGCATTACAGATGACAATGTACAGAATACAATCCCTTATCTTATGGTACAGCTTCTTTGCATTTACTATATCTAATTTGACTTTGTCATTTTTACTTGATTACTTCCTAAACATTATTTTAACAAGCACAGTGGATACATCACACATTTTTGTGTGATATATGTTATAAATGATAACCATTTGTGACTTTCAGATGTCACCTATGGGGTTATAATCACACTTCTGTCAGCCTGTGTATAGGATATATTCCTCACCAGTCCACAGGTATTCCTCCTTCGCTGTCTACTTTTCCATATTTATCATCAGGACTCTGAAAGCAGAGTTCTCCCCAAACCCTAATCAGTGTAATACTGCATGTAAATGCAACATGAAAATGTACCGTATTTGCCGGCGTATAAGACGACTCGGCGTATAAGACGACCCCCTACTTTTTGTGTTAAAATATAGGGTTTGGGCTATACTCGTCGTATAAGACGAGTATAGCCCAAAATAATGTTTAAATGCACCCACTAACCTCCATGGCAATATTCCCGAGTGTGGCTCGGGGTTAATTTTCAGTACCATAAGCGGTAACCCCGAGCCACACTCGGGATTACAGTCTCTTACCTTGTCCACGATCCCCGCAGCATCCTCCATCTTCCGGGTTCCGTCCTTCAGCTACATACAGTATACCACGCTGAGCCAATCATGGCAGGCTTTGTATTCATTAATACAGGCTTTGTATTCATTAATACAAAGCCTGCCGTGATTGGCTCAGCGCTGAGCAAATCATGGCAGGCTTTGTATTCATTAATACAGGCTTTGTATCCATTAATACAAAGCCTGTCGTGATTGGCTCAGCACGGTATATTGTATGTAGCTGAAGTATACCCGGCGTATAAGACGACCCCCGATTTTCGGGCAGTGTTTTTGGGTCTAAAAACCCGTCTTGTACGCCGGCATATACGGTATGTGATAGTGACTATTTTTTCCCTACCATTCCTTGCAACCTTGCAAAGAGAATTGTATTGCTTAGGTTTTCCAAGAGAAATACAGTATTTGAAACAGACATGGATAAATTAAAACCCTGACCTCTATTCCATCCTCCGATTAGATTCTCATATACGTATTCTCTTGACTTGGAAAGCACAGCATGTGCAGTGTTCTGCCAGCAAACTCACCTATAGACAGCTGCTTCACCATTCTGTGATTATGGCCCTACACACTGTCTGCTGCCTCAGCCACTTTCAATTGGTAGCATCTATTCATTTTTTCATTAGAAACCAGATGTAGGTTCAAACTAAAATTATTGTAATAAGGAATAATTTGTGCACCCTACAATTTTAATCAGCTTAATTTAAAAAAATCAGTGATTTTTGAATTTTTCAAGAAGAAGCAGCCATTTCAGGCTATGATGCAGGAGTTGAGGCAAGTCCAGCACTGACATAAACTGTGCAATGATGTCATTGATGTCAGTGTAATTTCCTAAATGTGACTTGGTTTCAGTCTGCCCAACTGCCCAGTCTGGTGGACTGGGAACTGCTGTTTTTGATGCAGTGAAGCTTTCCTGTACATGTTACAGGTATCTTGTTGTGCCTCATATAAAGAAAGCCTGATGTAAAAAAAATATGGGTATGCAGAAAGAGGCACTCGAATTTGCTTTTGGAATTCCACACTTTGAGGTATTTAAACATTCTGGGTTAGGCTGCTCCTACACAGACAAGGGGCGCCTAAACAGAAAGAGGGAGTTGTGGGTAGAAACATCCAATGCGTTTCGGGGTCCACAAAATTCCTCTTCTTCATGGCTTTACAGATTGTTCTGCTACTTAGCTCCTTTCAGGAATGTTTGGACTGGAGAAATAAATAATAACAGACAACAGGTAACACCTGTAGTTGAAGTATCTGCAGATAAGAATGTTGTCTTATCTGCAGCACTTTATTTACATACATAAACTGTTACCTATCATTATTTATTTTCTCTGATTCCAAACACTACTATAATGAACTAAGTAACAGAACAATCTATAAAGCCCTGGTGAAGGGCATGTTGTGGACCCCTGAAACATGCTGGCTGTTTCATCATATTTGTTCTGCCTCCCCAGTGTAAGCTTTAAAAGTGTGATCTATGTAACTTACAGTTGTGGTGAAATGGCTATAATTCCCAATTTTTGGCTGTGTTGGCAGATGGAACTCAATCTAATATGACCTTTGAAGATTGTTGAGAAGTTTAATCCAAACTGTGCTGTTCTTTACAACAGCAAACATAGGATAGGTCAAAAGATCATAATGTGATCCATTCAATAAAGGACATGTTGCTGAGGTGCAGAATAGAACAAAATGAAGAAGGGTGGAGCTTTATATGTGGTGGGTGGAGTTTATATTGCTGATGGCGTCAATGCCTGGGGAAGCAGGGTTATAACCTTTAAGAGCCTTGGGGACCTTTAATTTTCTGAGTTCTACCCCCATAGACTTGCATTGAGTTCTAAGTTCGAGTTAGAACTTTTTCCATGTTCGAAAGTTCGAGTTAGAACCGAACACGGGGGTGTTCGGCTCATCACTACTTATGAGAACCTGCTGTTTATATAGATATAAACACTTTATTCTGAGGGTTAATTTTATAGCTGTTCCTTAAAATCATGCAATATAGTGTGGTAAATCTCAACGAGTATGGTATGGATAGATTTCTTGGCCCACAGAAATTTGACGACCTGCTTCATAAGCCTTACATAGCAGTTTTTGTGTCATATTAGCACCAGTACACAAAAACGAATGATAAAGCAGCTGCATGCATGTAAAATAATGTTCAAATAGGTTTTAAAGGCAAGGCTCCCTTAAAAGCAAACCACAGCTGAATATCAAGCTCTAGCTAGGGAAAATTGTGAATTCCCTCTATTTCGCCTCTTAAGCCTTACTAATTAATACAGTTGGCTGCGGCGGAAACAAGGGACAATGACCAACACAGAGGAGCCTGGACAGAGCCCTACTTTTTATAACATTGCTCTGCATCATCCTAATTGGTGGGGGAAAACTGACCCGATTGGAACAGGCAGGAATCTTGCTTTTCTTTCCAAGGTTTTTGTGTTCGTTTACATAGGAATCTATTAGAGAGCAGGGAGGACGAGCAACCAATAATCAGGCATAACATGTAACAATTGTCACTTCATTGCTAGAGCCTCCTAGCTGACCTGCTTCATGGGTTTCAGAAGATGCCAAAGCTTCCAGGAAAACATGTATTATGGTTACAGTATATTTTACAATGATGTTTTATGCTTCTTGAGCCATACAAACAATTTTCTGAAAATGTAATAATACATAATTAATGAAATATTCTTCATTAGAATCCCCGTTCTGATTGTGGTTATTGATGCTTAACTGAGGGTCTGGGGGCTGTATGCAGTTCCTCCTGATATCCTCTACAGCTATTTGATAATATGATATATACATGATATAATTCTTCTTCTTGCTGCTATTTACCAGTCTTTACATAGATGGATAGAGTCTATAGTTTAATGTCTTTATATATTACCAGATGCAATTGATGGAGGTGCCCTCCGCACACCTTTCAGCAGTCCCGGCCAACAATCAAATAAATGGTGCTCGAAGTAACTTCACGGATGGCACCGTGCAAAACACAAGATTGAAGAAAATAGGTCACCAGCACTCCATAAGTTAAAATGAATGAGTCCTTTTAATGGACAATGATGTCACAGAAATCCAACATGAGCCGACGTTTCGGGGCCACACAGGGTCCCTTCTTCAAGGCAAGAGATGTGACCTTGTGACATCTCTTGCCTTGAAGAAGGGACCCTGTGTGGCCCCGAAACGTCGGCTCATGTTGGATTTCTGTGACATCATTGTCCATTAAAAGGACTCATTCATTTTAACTTATGGAGTGCTGGTGACCTATTTTCTTCAATTTTATATATTACCAAACACCATGACTGCTATTCAAATGACTGAATTTCTATTGGCAAATAGGATCTATATATTTAGAAGGACGCAAACAACATTAAAATGGTACGATAAGGCTTCCAAAATGTCTTGACTGTATCCAACACTGTCTTAGCTGCATCTACATGTCCCCTGTGAGATACTCCCCTGAGAGACTAGGGTCAGTTCACTAAGCTTTGTAGGTTATTTTTCTTGCATTATGCTGTTTTAGCTCAAGACATTGTGCTTATCATGTACCTCCCAAAATTACAACTTGAAAGTATGGGACACTCTGGAGTGACCACAGCTACATTGTAATCCAAGCCTAACAGTGCACACATTTGTACTCACAATTATGAGTATCACAGATGCAAATAAACCTTAAGGATAATTTTTAAAATATAGAACATAGACAAAAAACTAACACTTTATCTGAGACTAACTTAAAGAATAAATTAATTTCAACAGATGGTAACTACGTGGCAACCAGCAACTGTTGAGAGAAAAGACACATACATAGGTTGGGGGTATGTAATGTACAACACAGCCTACAGAATACAGTGCTTAGCGCTATGTAATGTGTATAGAATACTGCGGCCAGGACTGTGTAACATATAACAATGTATAGAATGCAGGGGTCAGATGAATGTGTCAAAGTACACCTTATATAGCTGGTCATGGTGGGGGGGAATAGTCCGGTGTCAGTGGGAAGAAAAAAATGCCCCAACATTGTAAGTGGAAAAAAATTGTGTTTAGTGTGTGAAGGGGGACACGCTGGTGTTAAAGAAGGACTCCAAGATTTTTAAAAATTAGGCCTTGCAGTGGGGTTACCCACTTTTTATCTAGGGGGTGGAGATAAAGAAGATATACTCACCCAATACTCGATCCCGCCTGGCTGCTAGACCGGATCCCACAGCCTCTTCTTCCCCATGCTCCAGTGGTCTAAGGGCCCATTATCACATCTAATGCAGGTCCATTTGACATAAGGATGCTGAGGTACATAGCACAGCTGGAATGGAGGGGGAGAGACATAAGTGGTCACTGCTACAGAACCGACAACGTGTTGAGGATTTCTTCTTTATTTTTGACCCTAGACCAAAACGAGCAGCTAACCCTTCCACTAAAGGAGTAACCTCATTGCAAGGGTTAATTTAAAAAAATCTTTGAGTTTTTCTTGAAGCATAAAAGGGTGGGGGTGGGGGGCTAATATCTGGTGTGCATGGTGTTTAATGTGTGAGGGGGACACTGGTGTTTGTTAGGGTGCACATTTAATTGCTGGAGTCTGGAGACAGTTGAGGTGTGCCTCTCGTTCACACTGCTGCTCCGTCAAGTATGCACTGCTCTCAGCCCACCTTGCTCCCTAACTTTTCACCATTCCTCCCTAATCTGACCAGCACCTCCCCAAAAACGTGTAACTCTATGGACTGAGAAGACTGAATAACAGGAATACACCTACATGGTGACATCACATAGTTTAGAACAATTACAACCAGGGGCAGCAGCGGAGCATGCTTGGACTCCATGCCTGTCAATTTGTGGGTGGAATTTGGGAGTTCTGCTACCGATTACAGCGCTGAGCACCAGGATTTCATCAGTACATAGTAGGATTATCCTGGGGACCATGGGATTTCCCTCAAATTTCAGGACAGTCCCACCAGATCTGGAACTGTTGGGAAGAATGTTATCAGAATGTTAATTTCATAGACATGACTGTTGCTTGGGTATTGAATCATCCTTTTTCTCACAGTAAAAAGTTGTTTACTTACTTTTCTAAGAATACATTAAAGTGCATTTCTTTTCAGTTTGGATAGAGTACTTTCATTTTGGATAGATGTTAGAACCTCTGCCAAATGTTATTGCTGTCTCACACCTGCTCTATTTGCTCTGGTGACCACTGTGAAATCCTATATTTTACAGTCGTCACTAGTACAGGAGGTGAGAGGTGTGCCTCCAATGGGGGTACCAGTTCCAGTGACAGAATTTAGTATGAACAAAATTGATTCCCGGAATGTTCATTTGACTTTCTAATCATTTATGGGGTCAAATTGATGATCGATTTTGACAAAAAAATTTGAAGAAGCATGTTGGAAATTTTTTTCCGATCGATTAAAATTCTACCAGTGAATGTGGTTTTCCTTTGGGAAACTCTATTCATTCCAAAATCAAATGTTTTATGGAAATGAAAATCAAACGAAATTTTAAATGACAATCCCAAATCTGTGTTGGCATTATCGAACGTTCCAACAGGATTCTTCATATGAATGTTGTGCATGCGCGCTCTCATCATGGACTAAATTCTCATGGTTAGTTTACTCATTTGTATTGAGATTGTAGTCTTATCATGGGAGCGAGCTTGGTGTGGTGGCTACTTTACAACACACACAGGGACCATGGGGAGCAAAAGTAGTCACCCCCAGAATGCAGTGTCAGCACCAATTCAGAGATGATTTGAGGATCTACAGCCGAGTGATACACAAATAAGATACATTTTTGTTAATAGTTAAAGTACATAAAAGCATTTTCAAAATTTAACTCCTAAGTTTAGTGTCTCTTTAATATTCATAACATTTATTGTGTAAAGATTCTCAATTCCTTAAGTAAATCAACCTATTTGTCGCTATGATTAAAGCTTCTACCTAACGAGAGCTGCATTAAGTGAGCAGAAACTTCAGCAATGTCAATAAATGTCAGCTTGAGCTATTGTAAACAGGTGAGCTATTGTAAACAGCAAAAACAATAAGCAAATGTGGAAAATGTGAAATGATGCTTCCTTGTGATGGGCCGAACACCCCCGTGTTTGGTTCGTATTCGAAAACCTGAACGGCCGAAAACTTAGAATACGAACTCGAACCTAATGCAAGTCAATGGGGGACGAACTTTTGAAAATGATTGTCCCCTTTAAGAGGGCTTATATGCAAGTTATTGGCCATAAAAAGTGTATGGGGATCCGGGTACTGCCCCGGGGGACAGGAATCAATGAAGAAT